>NW_024582544.1:389445-429315 GCF_018398535.1 Haplochromis burtoni
AAAACAAAACAAAACAAAACAAAACAAAACAAAACAAAACAAAACAAAACAAAACAAAACAAAACAAAACAAAGAAAACCCTTCAAACAAACAACAAAACAAATCTTAATTCAGTTTGCATTTAGTGTGTAGTATGCACACTCACTTTACACCTGGTATTACATGCTATAAGGGAAAATGACCTTTAACTTAACCACATTTGGAAGTCATTCACTCTTCACTCTGTCACTCTTCTATTGTGAGTGAATTTTAAGAGGTGCAAATGCAATTAAAACAGCGTGACCACATCATCCTTTCAAGTTGAAAGGTCATCAAACTCTGCCTGTTCCAGCTAAATGAACTGTGACTTTTCTTGACATGCCAGCCAGCCCTGTCTTACTAATCTGGGCATTTAAATACTATTAATGGTTTTAAATATTGAAAGTGTTGAAAGAATATTGGTTCACTTAAAAGGGCAAAGTGGTACTCTTTACTTCATCCATATTGGGACAAAAACAGAATTATTGCTGTGGAGGTAATTTCCCCCAACAGTGAAATGATGCCTTACAGTTTATGAGTCACAAACACTTTCAAGTTCAAAGATGTCTTGTGTAAACAGGTTTTCCCACAGACTTTAACCAGACTTGCAGCTGGCATGCAAATCTTTATAATGTAATATGCAAAACTTTTTTCCCTGCTACTTTTCATATATTGTAACAAATCAGTGCTTGCAATTTTTTGCACCAGCATGCAAGAACATTTTTCCTTTAAAAAATATAGACTATTAAATACTAACACAAACCAAGCTTTCATTCTCCAACTGCAGCATTTAAAAATCCCCATCAAATGGCTTCACAAACATATGGTCCTGGTTTAATAGACCACTTTGTGGGAAAACTTATATCCAGCGTAGATCCCACAAAAAAGATGGCACATTGTTTCCCCCCATATAGCATGTGCCATCTTTTTTTCTTTTTCCAAGAAGCAGCCATTTTTTCCTGGAATGTCGCCCATTCCTCTTGCCCCCCACCACTCACAGCTATGATCCTCGGCAGCATCGCATTTCCAATGTGTTTTTGGAAAAAGGTATAGAAAGGGAAGGGGGTGTCCTTAAAGCTGTGGCCTTTACAATCTGCAGGGGCCCAAACCGTTCAGAGGAACTCCCTCTCTGTTCTGTATTGTTGGGGCTGTTTTGAGATCTGACCTTGAAAAAGCGTCCTGACTGGTAATCAGGAGTTTTTAAGATGATCAAACAGTCTCCATTATGATGGAGGACAATGGGGCTGACAGGAGAGGCAGGGGGGCTGAGCAAAAAGAGATGACAATGGGTTTCC
The DNA here is from genome assembly GCF_018398535.1 of Haplochromis burtoni. Lineage (NCBI taxonomy): Eukaryota > Metazoa > Chordata > Actinopteri > Cichliformes > Cichlidae > Haplochromis > Haplochromis burtoni. Next base: position 390,759 of record NW_024582544.1, read on the forward strand.
TCTTTCTTTAAAACTCACTTGTTCTTTCTGTTCCCCTCATATAATTCAAAGGTTTTTTTTCCTCTTCATGTTCACCACTGAGGTGTTTACCAAAAGGTCATAAAAATGTCTCCAAAATCTTACAGTGTAAAAGTTGTTTTTTTAAGTAGAGTTTTTCTTAAAGTTTAATAAATAATAAAAATATTAATGACTGGTATGAAAAGTTGCTAATTTTCCAGTCCTTTAAAGTTTAAAGTTCTTGTCCCAATGCCACTTTTAGTCACATAACAAAGCTCCTCTTAAAGATGACAAAAGCAGGAAAAACCATTTATTATTCGTTATGATGGTCTTATCTTTAAAAGAAGAGTAACAAGGAGGTAATTGCCATTTGCAGATATGGTCATTTTCATTTGAACAATTTGGAAAACAGAAGCAATGAATAAAGAGAACAGAAAACAAAAGGAAATATCACAACACCTTTTTCTCTTTGACATCAACTCTAGGGAGTTTTGTGGATTCGTCGCATTCACAAATATTTTGAAACCACTGATGGGATATTTTTCATATTTGTCCGTAAATACTGTCCGTCAGACACGTTCACATTACTGGAAGAACTCTGTTTTCAGTCGGCACACATGATGGTCCTTTATTAGCAGCAAAGTCACCAGATTAATAGATAAAACTACAAAATGAATAAAATAGATAGTGTGGTTAGCACTGTTGGAGTTTGACTCCACTGTCCACTGGCTGGGGCCTTTCTGTTCTCCCTGTGTTCGCGTGTGTTCTCTCTGGGTACTCTGCCTTCCTTCCACAATCCAAAAACATGCAATTGGTAGGGTTAGGTTAATTGGTGATTATAAATTGCACACAGATCTAAATTGTCATGTGTACCGCTGTTATACCTGCAACCGACTGGCAACCTGTCCACGGTGTACCCCGTACCCCATATTCAAATAAAAACTAACCGCAGTGGCTCTTACATTGTTTTTAAAAACTATACATTTTTAAAATACACCAAACCACACAGAAATGGCTCTAACTGAGAATTTAACTTCCGCAGGATGCCATGCATCGTGGGAAAGGAACCAGAAAACTGTTGCAAACTGGAGCAAATAGGTTATACTACTAAACACACCCCAGAACAAGGATGTATGTGTGGCTTTGTCATGTGGTTGCTTCGGTTAAAAATCACATTATTGGAGTAAACATGAACAGTTAGTGAAACTGCCTGTCAGACCACCTGTTGAACTCTAAGAAGTCAAGACTTCCAAGAAGCAAACACACAAACTGTACCAAGTCTTAACTCCTGCATGTTAAGTGTGCCACTGCATGTGAGAAATGTATAAGGGGCGAGTTCAACCATTTCCCCTACAGCCAATGGCAGAGAGAAGAGCCCATCCAATAGCATTCAACGAAGTCCTCAGCCAATGGGTGGCCGAGAACTCCACGTCTCCACGTGCAGATGAACAGATCCCAAACACTGAAAAAAAGAGAGATATTTGGAGCTGAAAAGCGGGGTGGGGGGTAAAAGAGGGCTACCAAAAAGACAAAATGTAAACTGGAGGAAAAGAACAATCACTCACATACACTTAGATTCACATTTTTGTATTAATTTAAGATAAGAACTTTATTCATCCCGAGGGAAATTCTTTTGTCATACACATGCTCAATGCAGCAAGAGAGACAGAGGGACAGAGGCATATCATATATAATATATATCAAATATTATGATTATTTTTTTATTTCTATTGTGACAACAACAACAACAACAACAACAACAACAACAACAATAATAATAATAATATAACAACAGCTGCCTCAAGTCACCTAAGAATAAATAAGTTTACAATAAGTTTTCTGTCTGATTTTACCATACAGAGTTGAAGAAATGGAAACACATTCTTCTATCAAATCTCTCTCTCTCTCTCTCTCTCACACACACACACACACACACACACACACACACACACCATGGCTCTGAATCTGTAAAGATCTCTAATGTGGATCAAACTCTAATGTGTGAATCAGCAGGCTCTCATCTGTTATTTTTCACACTGTACAGGAAGTCATTTCCCCTCAGAAGTTTTTGTTGTTTGTTTGTTAAGGCAAACACATCTGTGTCGTGTTCTTTTTTCATCTAGCAGCTGCACAACTTCTAAATGTTCTGACAGCAAACTGTGACTCGATTTAGCTGCATGAAGATCTGGACCACATTTGTAATGACAGTGTTGATGCATGTGTGCACACATGGAATGAAAGAAACACTAATGAATCTGGGCTTCTATTTCTACAGAACTGGGAGGCTAAAATAAACATGGATTATGTTGCACTTCTTGATTCGTCCATAATAGACGTTAAATAGATTAAGGGTACAGTCAATTATTATTTTTTGAGTTTATTCAAAAAGAAATAGGAATATTGCACTCTCATAAACATGTTGCTGTTCCACCTTGAGTAGAGTGAAATGAACATTGCTGTTTCACCCAACTGTGTTTATTTGGGTAGAAACCAGTCCAATACATAGTACAACGAAGGCTGAGGAGAAGAAAACTTGTAGGTATTTGGGTGCTGTGGGAGCAAATTTTAATTAGTGTTTGCTCTTTCAGACTCATGATCAAAAGGATCATACCTATGTCTCATCATAATAAGAAGTTCCTGGATCTGGAAACAGTGTCCTCTTTCTCCTGAACTGAGGTAAGGAGTCTAACACAGAGAAATGTGTATAAACATGCCTATTTACTCCCAGTATTGTCAAAATTACGTTTTGTCAGCAGAACATGCAACCCTCCCCCTCCCTTCTCTGGTGAGCTAAACAACAACAAAAGCTGGTTATAAGCTAACACTCTGAAAGCTAATGCTAGGTTTGAGTGTCCTAAAAAATCACACTTTCCCTATGATGAACACTTTCATTAGATTCTCACATTGTATGAAAATGTATTCACCAAGTTTCCAAACTGAACAATGTTAGATGCACTTTTAAGAACGTTTCACTAATGCCAGCTAATAGCATCTAATAGCATAGCTTACCCAGGGATGTCCTTGACAACTCCTGTCAGTATTGCTGACACTAGACAGAAGCAAACTTCACTGGTTCATTGATTTTCAGACTCCATTCACAAAACTTTACAGTTTCTTTGAGAGTAAATAGATGTGGATACCAGCAGAGATTAACCGCAGACTAACTGGCAACCTGTCCAGGGTGTGACCCGCCTCTCGCCCTAAGACAGCTGGATTCGCTCAATGGATTGATGGATGGAAGTTAAAACAGTGCTTTACTCTAGTTTAGCTTGTTACCTAGTAAAGACTCTTTGATGATGAGGAAGAAGACAGAGAATCATTCACCTATAGCTTAATGTGTTGTGAACACTTTATAATAGCACCTATGCAGAAATAAATAGAGAGACCAAATGTGGTTTGTTACAGTATCACCAATCACCAATGTGGGTGTAAACTCCTTAGTGGTTGCACCTACTTCTAATACATTCTTGTCTCAAACTTTCCTCAACAAGGGGGAAGCTACGTCACACACAAGTTCCTTAAAGGGAAAGTTAACCATTTGTAAACTTAAAGGAGGGCTGTTACATGGATAAACACATTTGGGCTCTTTGATTTCTGCTTTGACGAGGGGAGCCCTGATGTAGTTTTCTTTCAAACACAAGCTGGTCTTTTTAACTGTCTGTTTTATCTCAAATCAAATAACCTGCATGTGTGTATATTTTTATATGCCCATTTATACATTTCCTACATCAACCATCACATTTTGCAAAGTTTCTCAGTAAGAATTGCACTCCCAGTTTATCACGACTAATAATAATATTACTTAGAAAAAAAAAGAAAAAAATTCACACCTGCAAGCCATTCAACCTTCCAAGGCTTTGTGAAACTGCTTTCTCATACTGAAACCACACATTCGCGATTAGACACACACTTTGTGGCTTCTTGTAAGAGAATGAATGCCCATTCACTCTGAGAGTATATTTATAAGTTCTGTGCACATCATTTATACAGAAGCTAAACCGTTTCTCTTGATTATTACCTGTAGACCTCAGACTTTCCAAATATTCAAACTGGACCCGAACTGGGTGGCAGATCTGTTACTGGAAGGTCTGTACACAGTGAACTGAGCAGCAACACCAACACAGATGATTCGTAGTATATGATATTTTATTGAGAACATAAAGATGTTGTCTCTTAGTTTGTTTTTATTTCCATTTGATATTTATTGGTGAGGCATGACACAAAATTTGATTCAGTTTTGTCCTACCTTGCAATGGTAAACAATCGTTAGAAAGTTCCTGGTTTCAGATCTGGATTCAGATCAATCCCTAACAGTTAAGCATTTATAAGAAGGGCTGAGCCACAGGTAAAACTTTAATTTAAATCCACCTATAATGTTTTGCATAATCCTGCTAACCAAAGGACAAACCAAATCAGTCAGATAATCTTGTTTGTGGAGGTAAAAGAAGGATGTTCTGCTACGCCTACTTCTGTTTCCTCTCATGCCTCTGCCCCAATTCTAGGTCTATGCACAATCTCATTTCCATGAGAAACCGTCTAACCTAAGCATCTCTATGGCGAGAAATTCAAAAATCTCAATGCATTAAAGGGGCACTACACCCATGAAAGTCAGTTTTTTTTAGTCATAGGGAGCCTTTGAAATGACAAAGTGTGTTCTATAGTTCTGGAGAAGATCTGTGGAAATGACTCTTGACATCACAGTTTCGGGTTTGGAAACTACACAATTTAGATGCAGAGTAAGTGCTGCAAAGCAGGTAGGTGTAGAGTTTAAAATGTGGGTGTTTACCAAGTAGGCCAGATCTAAAAAAAAAAAAAAAAAGATGCTATCAACTTGCATTATAGGAAAAGAGAGTCCCCAAAAAAAAGAAACATCATGAGAAAAAAAACTCCACTAATTATGAAGTTACTAGCTATATTAGTTAAAATTGTGTTTACTTCATGTTCAAGAGTTCTGATACGCTCCATGAAATAACTGTTGTCAAAGTTAGAATCATTCTTCTGTTACATGTTACCCATGAACATTATATGGGTGGCTTTTGCAGGCCTCTGGCTTTTGTTCGCTTCACACATACATGTATGTGAATTTGTCCTGTAATTGATTTTATTTTCATTATGTCAGTGTATAATGCAAGAAGGCAAAAACAGTTCATCATAGACACCAAACACATGAATAAGAATTCACATGTTTATTGTTCTTCTTTGCGAACTATATATTTATTGCATAAGACAAAGTGATCCACTACAGTGTCATTGTTTGAGGAAGACCTATTTGCAGATATGCACGAGTCCGTGTCACTGTTCTGGGTGATTTGACCAAGCTTTTTGAGTTTTGTGACTTCTTTGTATTATAATGTTTTCCATTATTTAGTATGGAATGAGTCCTGTGTTTGTTCTGTTTAGTACTATTTCTGTTTCCATGGTTTCCTGTCGCTGTATCATCCTTGTGTCTCCTGTCGAAGTCTGTCGTGTTCTCTGCGTATGTTTCTTCGGTTATGTCTCGTCTCCCCTTCCTGTTTACATTTCACTCGTGTTTCGTTCTCTCTCCCCTGTTTGTCATGTACGTTCATGTGTGTTCTCCTTAGCCTTCATGTACTCTGTATTTGTTCTTAAGTAATGTCTGTGTTTCGTCTCCCATTTCTACTTCTCTGTCACCATTGGATTTCGTTAAGTTCGTTAAGTTCGGTCGTCCCTCTTGTGCGTCTCCTTTTGGGTCCACACCACTATTCACCAGCCACTCGGCAGTCCATATCGTCCATATCCTTTTACAGCTTCAGAGTAAACAGATACCTCTCACCCAACATATTGACAGCTGAGGTAAACAGCAAACTGACAGCCTACACTCACTGCAGATGAACGAGGGTTTGCCATGGTTCAGGGGCTAAAAATGTCAAATACATCAAAACATTTAATTCACACCTACTAGTTGACACTTATCCATTTACATACATGAGCTTTCATCTCTGCTCTATTACATCATACAAGACTGTTGTTTAGAGCATTCTGATGTCTGACCTTTTGACTCATTTACACATTGACCTCATTTATTGAAACTTTGGTCAGGTTTAATATTAGCATTCACCCCTATAACATAGTTGTACATTTCAGTTAAAAAACTGTTACTTGATTTTCTTTGTAATCCCCCTCATCCTCAGACACTCATTAAAGTTCTTGGAAACCTGTGTCATGTGTGCCTGCTGATAGAATAACAGGGAAATTACTTGTGGCTGCTTGCTGGGCTTTAAATGTCATCTACCCAAAACAGAAGACTGAAAGACTCTTCAAATGGAAGCAAATGGAGCCAAACGCCTAAAGAAACCCACTTCAAAAACAATTTGACCTTAGCTGTAGAGCACCAGTCACACTCCCATAAACAGTGAGGGGTTTACCACTTTCCTCAGTGGTCTTTTGGCAGACCTAAGTTATCGATTCTTCATTTTCTCCATTTTTAGTGGCAAAGCAGGGAGCTGAAACTGAAAAAACCCAAGCCCGTCCCAGACTGACAGTGTGGTTTTCTTCACTCTGTCTGTGAGTCACTGAATGAGCCTCACAAGCTGGAAAATACAGCAGGGGAACTTTCTCTGTGCTAAGAGTGTACATATACTGTATGTAATGGTGGTTGAGCATATAGAAACAGACGTGGGGTATGTGTTTGTGTATGTGTGGTTTATGCTTCACTGAGTTTCACTTGTCTGCAATGGAAGCCCCTCCAACGTCAGAACTTAACCGGACTGTGAAGTTTCCACCATATCAAACAGAAAACTAAACACACTGACACAAATACATTCTTGATCAATAGATCAGTTTTAGATCAGCAGTTTTGCATTTTCACTTTTCAGAACACTTCTCTGAATATGTGATGCTGTGCAGAAAGAAAAGCCATTGGTCTAGGAAGCCTTTAGTGGGCGGGGCTAAAAAAACAACTGAACGATTGATCATCAAAAATTCTTTGCTTGATTCCTGTCAAGGTCATGCATTTTCTAGTGAACTGTACTACAAGTAAAATAGCATCTTAAATGTTTATGCAAATAAAGTTTAGAGGAAAAAGTCCACTCAGGGTTTCTGAATGGAGTTTTAATGTCAACATACACAGTATACATCAAAAATCATTGTTATGAACACGTTCTTAAATAATTTGGAATTTGACAAAGTACGTGCACATTACATTTACGTGTGTCGTCCAAGGTAGCCTGGTTCTTCAAAATGAGTGTAAGCCTTGCAGCATGGTGATTGTCTCATTTCCATGAGATATTAGTGCAAAATCTCAACAATACAGAACTTGAGAAAAGCTTGAAGAGACTTTCTGGACAAACAAAACTTTGATAATTCTTTGCTTCCAGTTCTTTTACTCCTATAACAGCAGGGATGCAAAGGTTTTGTCTGAATGGTGATACCTATCATGTAGGAGAATAATGCGATGAGTACCTGCAGCCTCAGCACTGGTAATAAATGCTGATGTGATTGTGGTGACATCAGTGTTCATGAACAACACAACCAATGTGGTAACCATTATGGGTCCTTTATACAGACACTGTACTGGTCTGTTATGGAGCACAATCTGAGCAAGAGGGCAAAGCTGTTGATTTAGTGGTTAATTTCATTTCATACGCTCACTGATAGTAAGAATACAAAGGCAGATACAGGTGGTAGAAATGTGGACATGCATCCAAACAGTATCTGGCTCAGCTCTGGAGATAGGATGGGGGGATTAATAAAATGAGCTACTGGTCCTCAGTAAGGCTTCAGGAATATCCAGATGAGAGGAGACCCTAGGGCAGACCTGGGACACACTGCAGATGTTATATTGCTCAGCTTACTTGGTAATGCCTTGGGAATCCCCCAAAAGAGCTGGAGGTTGTGTGTGTGTGTGTGTTCTGTCCTTTTGACCCAAAACTGTATAAATGATGGAAGATGGGTGGATTTTGTGCTTTATTTACTATTTTATAACAACTAGAATTATAAGATGTTATTTAACACACAGAAATCCTGGGGCTTTGTAACTGTTAATCCAGTCCAGGAATATTCATATGGTATCTGGAAAATGTATACATGCTCCAACAATGAAGGTTCCTTCTGTGGTCTGCTGTGCACACTGTTCATGAAGGTGTAGGCACATAAACAAAGCACAGAGTGGGTGGAATTATTCCGAGCGCAACATGGAGCTCCTTATGGTGGCTCTAATCTGGGCATAAAAACCAGAACTGATTACATTAACAGATCTTTGCTACAAAAAAAGTGCAAAATATTCATATAATGTGCTGATAAACCCAACTGATGACTATATGGCATTAAGGCTAACACAGAGTTGATAATACTCACCTCTGTAACTGTTGGCTGAAAAGCTGTTTTATGCTGACAGATGCACAATGAGAACAGTTCCTGAGATGGAAACATAGTTCTATTGTCACCAGATTGGATTTCAAGCAGCATTGAGGCAGATTATCCTGTTTAGCATTCTTGTAAAAACAAAAAGAAAGAAAGAAAGAAAAGAAAGCGCTTCACTTTCTACTGTAAGCAAGCAGATGGCTTTTTTGCTCTAACAACAGAAACAGCTGGTGGTTTGAATAGAGTTTAGAGGATTTATTTATAAAACAAAACAAACAAAAAAAAAAACAAGCAAAAAATGCTTAAATCCACTTTAAAGACATCCTTCCTGTGTTTCTTTGTTTTACACAGATGTAGCTTTGGCTTATGTGTCGTACAACTGCTTTTGTTGTGGATTTGTTTTTTAATAGTTTTTTGACAGATGGTTCGCTGCATCAATACGACACAAATTCATGTGTAGCACGCACACACAAACACACAGAGATGTCTTCACCACACATTCAACCACATATTCTCATAGTCATATGACTCAACACACAGAGACATGCGCACACAAACGTTTTCATTTTCTTCTGAAACACCTCCTTGGCCAGTAAACACCTCCATTTCTTGGTTATTTTTGTTGTCAGATTAAACATTTTGTATTATTATTAACATCCTTCTGCTTAACCAGAAACAAGTTAACAGGAAATACTTTTTAAAAGGTTTACATCAACATCCTGGTAAACTGAACTTCTTGAACACTTCCTTATTCATGGGGCACAACATTAGCAGACTATTACTGATTAAACCTGACCAGAAATGTACAGCAATGTCAAGTTAAAGTCAGCGTGTATTCATTAAAGAAACCAAAATAGACATACTATTTATTAATGAAATACACTTGTAGAATTTGCCATCCTTAGTGTTTGGACGCGCTGGACCCGAGATGATACTCCTTTCTTGTGGAACTAACTCTACAAACATTACTATAAGTGCCTCAAGCCTTTAACGTCTTTTAGAGTGTAACTTTTATATCCAGCAACAATTACTCTGGGATGCATTGTGTTTTTAATCATTTAGTGTTTGGAAAGCCTGTGCCACATAAAACATATTACTGGGCGAAAATATTATATTTATTATTACATATATATTATATTTGTGCATGTCAAATTTAATATCGTTTGATTATTAGTGCATGAATGACATTTGCTAGGTGCCATCTGGCTTTTAGTTAATAAAGTGAAAAACATAAGTGAAATGTTAGTCATGTGTTTTCTGTGAGTCACCTGTCCTGCTAGTAACTTTTTGACTCTGGTAGAGTTTCTCTTTGTCACCAATTTTTAATTGAACTTATGTTAATTTTTAATGGACAGAATTTGTAAACACAGCCAAGTTATGGAGAGTGGACACATGGGTGGTTTCAGTATCTCATCTCTCCTTTTTGCAGATTATCTGATTCTGTTTGTTTCATCAACACCCTGGGGCACTGGGGGCACTGGGGTGAGCAGGGGTTTTTCAGCCAAGGGTGAAGCAGCTGGGAGGACAACATAGTTCTTAACTTGACTTGTGTTCCAGTAGTAGAAATGCAAGTATCTGAACTTTCAATGCAACAGACAGAAAGACATGAGCTTCTTTTGAAGGGTGTATGAGCCTTAAGAACCAAGTATGCCTGCTTGGATGTCACTTCACGTGCCAATGGTAAAATCATCACACAACCACATGTATTTATGCTCACTGTTAAGGCACCGTTAGCCGCAACAGTATTCTCCTACACAATAGGTGTGGGCACTCAGATAATACCGCCACATCAGTGCATATATAGGAAAAGATGAGTTGACAACAGGAAGCAAAAAGGTGGTTTTTTTCCCCCCAAAAGTCCCATCTTTTCAAACTGTTTCGGCATCATCATCTGTATAATCTGTGAATCTCTGACCTTGTGTACTGACATAGCGTTTGATTTGTCCATTTAATCATTAGTTATTATTCATCTCTGGCTCTCTTCCACAGCGTATCTTTGTATTGTCTTCCTGCCCTCATCCCCAGCTGGTCATGGCAGACGGCCGCCCTTGTCCTGCTTCTGGAGGAAGTTTCTTCCTGTTAAAAGAGTGGTTTTCCTTTCCATTGTCGTCAAAGTCCTTGCTCATGGGGAGGTCATCTGATTGTTGGAGTGTTCAGTGTTTTCTCTGTTGGGTCTTTATCTAGTACTATAAAAACGCCTTGAGGCAACTGCTGTTGTGATTTGGCACTATATAAATAAAACTGATATAAATTGAATGGGGGAGGGGCTCAGAGTAAAGCATCACATCTATCTGTGAATCCTGGCTTGAAAGAAGCCAGTTGAGGTGGTTTGTAATATGTTTGTATGTTCAGATCAAAAAGTTTAATTTTAATATAAAGGCATTTTCTTATTCCAGGATATAATATGATGCTGCCTTAGACACGAGCACCTCCCTGTTATTATATTTGGTATCCACAGCTTTACTAGCTGCAAGAGACAAAAACATTAGTAGGTTAAAGCTGTGGTGGGGACATATGTTGTAGGTTGGTTAGCCACAAGACTGGTTCACGTCAAGTATGGACCTCTGTGGTTTGTACTTTGTTTTGTTTTTCTTTTTTCCAAATGCTGTTGTTTTGTTTTCCCCTGACTTTTTACTTTTGGTTTCTGTCACAAAGTTGTCTTTCTGTTAAGTAAATTCTTAATTTATTCAGTCATTTATAATTTTTTTACACTGTCCGAAGTTTTGCTTCAAGTTCACCAAGTCTCTCCTGTTTTGGCTTTTACATGTGTTTGCTAACAGCCCAGTACATATACCACTTGCTTTGTACTCACCAGTTAACAAATCATCCTGTTGAATTCAAGCTTTCCAGTACTCCTTATGACCTTTTTTGTGATTTCTGTTTGCATTCATTTCTGCAGTAATTCCCTGCAGTTATGACCTTTTGCCTGGTTTTTGGACATGTCCTTTGTTGCCTGCCCTTTGCTGGATTTATGTGCCTCGCCGACTGTCTGTGTATGACCTCTATCTGGATAAATGATTTGGATTTTACTTTTACATCCTGCTTTTAGGTCTTCATCCTCTGTAATTGTCAAACTTCACTGCCACTGGTTAGGTATAAGCACTTCCACTAGGTTTGGAAGAGATTGTGGTTTGAGTATAAACAGACCTTTTCAGTAACCCCTGCACACCATAAAATGCCACCCTCCAGTGGGACAAACTCTGATGATAACTTGAGCATAAATGATCAATCCCAATGGCTTTGACCAAACTGGATATTTTACTCCCTGATAATAAAATCTGCCGTAGAATTAGCACCTTGAAGAATGAGGCCAGTGGCTTAAAAATGCAACTTCAGAGTCTAAATAAAGTCAGAATGCAGTGGATGAAATGTACAAGTATGTTTGTCATTACATACCACTCATTCATTTTTAGAGGTTAAAAGAAGGCCACATGATTAGCTGAATAATGGGGAAATCTTCAACAGTTGAACTAAAACATAAAATATTTCCAATTGACTGAAAAACAAACCTATTAACAGTGAAACTCCATTTGTACCATTATCATACAGTTCATTTTTTCCACTGATATCTGATGTATAGCAAAAGTGTCTTATCTCACATAGGAGTTCACTAAAATTTTTGGTGCTATTTATGGAAATATAGACTACCTTCACTACAGAGCAATCAAAGGTTAATCTCTGGGTTCAGACAGATTAACAGTAAACAACACTGATCATACGGGGATCTTTTGTGCCTGTAATGATACACAACCACAAGTTCTCAAGAGACTCTCTTCTGCAAAACACCCACATCCTCATCTGCATGTTTTTCATGGGTTTAAGTTTGGGGTTTTTTGAGGTAACATTTCCCCCTGGAAAATAACTGGGCGAGTCAGGTGATTTTTTTTTCATTACCCTGTTTTTGGGCTGATTCACAGTCATGGCTTCTTCAAATTCACACCCGAGGTTTCTGGTTCAACTGAAGTTACGTATTTCATATGAAACGAGAAACCCAAAGAAGGAGTTTCTTCTGGTTTCAAGGAAGGGATTATTACTTAAACCTCTCAAGGGACCAACAAATCGAAAATCAAAATCTCATTTTATTTTTAATCATAGTTTCAAAATCATTAAACCATAAACCATGTGGTTTTGTTTTTAATATAAACTAATGACCTGAGCACTACTGGAATTTGTCAGTACTAGACAGATGACAAATCCATCACACAAAAAAAAGAAGAAAACTCATGCACACTAAGAGCAAGCCAAACTTTGATAGTGATTTTAAACACCAGCGGAAGGTATGAGAAAGAAACACCGGAAACCGCAAACAATCTGTTTGAGTAAGTCAGGTTATGGGCTGCGTAAATAGAAAGAAGGATAAATACATACATAAGCAGCTGTTAGCAGTGTCCACTCACAGCAAGATAATTCTAAGGTCAAGGTTGCTCGTCAGCTTTCCTCCAGCAGTCCAAAGAAATGTATGTAAGCTTAACTGCTGATTGTTGACAGGCTGTAGGTGTGGATTTGTACATGACTGGTCACTATCTATGGACTGGACTTTATATAAAGAAGGGCTTCTCGCAAATTCAAATTTTGTCAGTCAAATATTCTCCGGGGGGGTGGCTGGGGGTAAAAAATAAGCTTCTAGCTTGATTTCAACTCACTTTAAAGAATGTGCAAAAGTATAAAAAGAATAAAAATAAAACAAGATTCATCTTTTGCCTGTTAAGAGGTAACTGAGCTCCTGTATGTGCACCTTACCAGTTTAACAAAAAGTACTGCAAGCATCTCAGAGCACTTTTTGTTACCGAATAACAAGCTACTTCCTTCTTTGAGAGTTTAAATTTCATCTTTTAATGTTTTATAAAGTGCAGGTGTTTGCTCTGACTTGGATTAATAGCTGGTAACCTTCATTTTTTTTTGAACCAGCTGCAGTGATGACAGGAAGGATGAGGGACCGTCATCAGGATCACAGTTACACTGAAAGATATGCAAATATTAAAAAAAAAAACCTTACAAATTTACTTAATCACAGTCAGCACACAATTCACAGCAGCTGCATCTCACACACTCATCTCACATACTGGTCCTTTAAAGGGAAAGGGAAATACCTTGGCTTCCGATTTCTAATTTGTTTATCAGTTAAGGATGAGCACAGCGCTTGTCGTTATGTTGATAAACAAATGCGCAGCGTCAGTCAAATATCCGAGATGGTGCTGACTGATATCGAAAGCATTATGCTGATTGTGAAGAAAATGTTTCAGGGCAGAGTGATGGACTCGGCTTCTGAAGCCGAGTAGCCACAGACTACAAAGGAGTGCCCATGCTGACTCTCAACCACTGAAGAGCCCATTATGGTCACCAGATTGGTCGTGCTGAATACGAACAGTGACATCACTACAGCCTCATCACCATTTATATCAGTGCTGTGGGCGCTACACTACACTTTCCTGAGCAACAGGCGTTGCCACTTGGGCAAAGTGTGATGGCAAGCCACACATGGTAAGCTCCACACCTCACCACCAGTTGATCCACTTTAGTTTACTTTGCAGTCACTACTTTAATATATTCTTGTTCAATATTGTTTCTTTATTAAATTTATTTATTTTTCCATCACACCTTCCAATGTTTAAATGGCGTGCACATATATTAACACTGCAAGGTCAAAGTTCTGTTTTATGTTATATTACAGAGCGTTCTCACTCCCGAGGCGTAACATGTCGACGTTTTGTCTCGTCCCGCGGCGTTCCTGAGGAACGCGAAAGGAGACCTTCGGCGTTCTTAGGGTACGCGGCGGGTTATGGCTGGAATCCAGTGCAATGACGCTCCCGCGGTAGTAGACGTTCCAGCCCTGTATTCCAGCCCTAAACCTAACCTTATCCCTAGCCCTGACCATAACCTTATTCCTGACCTTAACCAGGACTTTAATGATGTTAAATAGCGTGTTTCTAAGCGATTTGAAGAAAAAGAGCGAACATGTGTAGGTTCAGTCCAGACGGTTCTCATATTTCCTCTTTTTCCGAGGTCGTCATTTAGGAACGTGGTGGGTAGCCGAAAACGTAATATGGTGACGATTTGTCACCTAGCGTAAAATGTTACGCTTTGGGAGTGAGAACGGGTTGTATATTAATACATCTTTCTTTGTTTGAATTACCTGGGGTTTGGCTTCTCCTCCTGTGTGGCAAAGGGCTGGGAGAGCTGAAGTACCACTGACAGCCTAATTGGATTGCACCACATGCTTCATTGCCTGGGGGGTGTTTCATGTTTGTTTAATTGTTTTGTATTAGTTGGCCATTTTGGTTCCCCCCATGTGTGTCATTTGGTTTAGCTAAGCCAGTATTTAAGTTCCCCCTGTGTCATTTCAGGAGGTCAGTTTGTCTTATGTTTTTTGAGGTTTCGTTAATTGTTATACTATTTAGTTTATTGAGTTGACCTCTTTTATTGGTCTACCTGTTTAAGTTTTTTTGGCTTTCTTAAATATATTTTCATATTTTGGGGTCAATAAAACCCCTTTTTTTAATTAAGCACCTGTGTCCTTTATGCTTCACTGCTTGGTCCCTGACACAAAGCATTTGCAGTGATGGTGGTATAGCTGTAGAAGATTTCAAAAGAGAAAACAAGACCATAACGGTTTTTATTCGCGTGTTTTGTTTTTCAGACACTTTTGTTTTTCTACATAAAGTATCTTCTTTTCAAGCTGTTACAGCATCTCACTCTGAGCCCATGTACTGATGTATACAAAGCCAAAGTTGAAATTTCAGGATAATATTCAATATAAAAATGAAATGTTCAAATTAAAGCCCTCTATGATATTGCATATATGTATTGCATATTGATGTTTAACCCTCATAACATTAAGAGGATCTATCACAAGACCCAACAAGATAGCTGATCAAGTTGCTTCACTAACTCATCTGCGCACTGAATTTTGTAGAGATTAGCCTATACAGCTGTGGCAGTTGTTCGACCTGAAACGACAACTGTAATCTCCACTTTTTGACTTTATTCTCAAAATTATTATATCATTAATACTAATAATCTTTTTATATATGTCATTGAAATATCAGTGAAAGAAACCCAAACATTAAACCCAGCCACGATGGTCATGACACCCATGTGACATGCATGATACCAAAACTACACCGGAACGTGGTTTGTGCTTGCGAATGTGACGTGACTTTTGGTGTGTGCTGCCGTCTACAAAGATTACAACAGCAGGTACCGTGGGTCCTTCAGACCACCAGCAATGTGAAACTAAGTGTCACAGTGGGGTCAAGGACTAACTGAAGGTGGCTACTTTTATCATGAGAAGTGAGACACAACTAGATCATTAATGATTACTGTTCACTGTCTGCAGTTGACTGGCCAGTGGAGGAGGACGTTACATATACTGTGAGTCACTACACAAGCTGTAAAACATAGAGCTACTATAGGCAGCGGAAGGATGAAGCACCTTTAAGTTGTGATGGAAAAACAAATCCGACACTTTCAGGATGTGTTGCAGGTAAGAGCTGTGTTCAGAAGGAAGGCTATCAACCTTTACCAACCTGTGCATGATCACCTGGTTTGAACAAACTGATGTAGACTTCTGGTTTCCAAGTACACTCAATAATGAATATATAATAAATAAGCTTTTATTAACTCAGCAGTTCTCAAACAGGGCAATCACAAAAATATATAGTGTAAAAGGTGCTTCTTTTTAGGGAACCGTTGCAGGAACTGAACAGGTACCTGAAAAAATGTGTGCATTTCCCTTAATTTTTATATATGTTTGTGTCCTCGGGTTACCTTTTATCAGACTCTCTAACAATTGAGAACATTTCCTGGTGTTGCTAGGTTTGTAAGCGGATGACTCATTCCGGTACATCAGAAGCAGTTTGTTTAACTGACACTGATATCACTATCTTCACAAGCTTTACAATTAAATGCACTTTTACTTTTAGTTTCCCTCCTCACCAGTACCAAGTGAAGCACTTTAACACATATACTACTGCATTTGAGTTATATGATTAAATAAATAAACAATTACAATATGACATTACATTGAAAAAATACACAATAACAATTTGTGCATTTTGTCAGTGAGCAGGTTTTCAGACTCCTTCCCAATAAATGGCTTTTTGCACATCAGGAAGAAGTTAACCGAGTAGAATCTGTAAAACGGGATAACCAGGAGAATAAGAAGAATAAGAAACTTCAGTTTTTTTAAATGATATTAAGATCATGATACGAACAAAACGTTTGAACTTGCTGATCTGGCTTCACTTGGAGAAAAGGTTGTCTGTAGTCTTTGCTCTTCATTCAGTGGGCTAACCATAAATAGGTCTACTACCTGAAAGGAAACCAGAGTTCTCTTTAGTTTCTTTTTACTGTGGGTCTGAAAGCAGCCTCTAAAGGTCTTTGTGTGCGTGAGTCATTAAGCGTCTCAGAATGAACAGAGAGTCGATTGGCCAAGTCAGAAAGTGACTGTGTGGCCGTGAACTGTGTTTAATCATTGACGATGCTACAACCAGAGAACATTAATTCTGAAAGTCATGGTGGTCTCTATTTGAGCCTTCACACAGCCTGCCATTCTGTTTCACTTGTCAGCCAATCAGATTCCTCTACGGGTACAGGCCAGGTGATTGATTGGTCCATAATTTGAATTGAAACAAAGCTGATTGTTAGCAAGTTATTACCAGCTATGACAGTGAGGCTGTGTGTGTGTGTGTGTGTGTGTGTGTGTGTGTGTGTGTGTGTGTGTGTGTGTGTGTGTAGACAGCTACTGTAGATGAAACTACCAAATAGGTAGTTTAGAGTCATTTAGCAGATGTTTGGTTTGTCTGTAGACAAATTGTGTCAAAAAGAAATTGACACAATTTGTCTGCTCATCCCGTAACTGGTGACTAGTTCCAGACAGCAGTTTTTTCAAAATGGGCGATAACGCGGTATGCAGGGATCACAGGGAATACTTTATGAAATAAGAAATATATACATAGATTATGATTTTTCAGGCTCATTGTCTGCTCCTTCTCCCTCATACAGATTTATTATATGAAAAGAGTACGGTGGCCCTGAGAGGCCAAACAGACTGCAACTTAAGGCAACACCAGCAAAAAGAAAAACGCTGCAAAAGCACACAAAACACAACGGAAATAGGAAAAACGACTACGGAAATAGGAAAAAACAGATTTCCAAAAGCACAAGGGAAGTGTTTCTGGGGAGACATTAACCTGACGGACCAGTTGCAGGAACCCAAAACATGGTAGATGTATTTTATCAGGATTCATATAGTACTGATGACGGATTTTTAGGCTAATACTTAGGTTAAGACCCTTACCTCTCATCTTTTCTTTCCTCACAAAACCGATAGATCCTCCACTTCTTGTAAGTGTCTCCCAGCGCAATTCTTAGCATATTTTGGTTTCTGCAACTGGTCCGTCAGGTTATTGTCTCCCCAGAAACACTTCCCTTGTGCTTTTGGAAATCAGTTTTTTACCTATTTCTGTTTTTGTTTTTCCTATTTCTGTTTGTGTTTTTCCTATTTCCATTGTCGTTTTTCCTATATCCGTTGTTGTTTTTCCTATATCCGTTGTTGTTTTTCCTATATCCGTTGTAGTTTTTCCTATATCCGTTGTAGTTTTTCCTATATCCGTTGTCGTTTTTCCTATTTCCGTTGTGTTTTGTGTGCTTTTTTTATCGCGTTTTTCTTATTGCTGGTGTTTTCTTAAGTTGCAGTTTGTTTGGCCTCTCAGGGCCACCGTAAAAGAGGCTGCACAGGCACCTGAAAATGGTTTTGGGCTGAGTAACTTTACTTACAGTGCAGATGTAAATATTCATTTTACCTTCTAGATGAAAGTTATCTAGCCTGAAAAGGTTTGAATGAATTCTGATAAAACCTCGAAAGGTGGGGTCATGTTAACAACCTATTAAAATTTGACTGTCCATCAAGGTCTTTAAGGTCAACTTAATGATTTATTGGTCACAAATTGACAGAAATCCTGATTTTTTACAAGTGTGGTGTGTATTGTGAACTGTGAGATTAGCAGCACTTGGGTTCAGCTGCTTATTTGGAAAGGTATTTGCAGAAGGGGCATGTTTTGTGTCCCCTATAGAAACATCCTATGTTCACAAAACTTTGCAAGTTAAAAAAAAAAAAAAAAAAGATGAAGGCCTAAAGACAAGTGTGGTTCCACTCATGAGGTCTGAGGAAATATATACGGAGCATATATCTGCATATATCCCATCTGAGGCTTGTAAATCCTTTGTAAATATGTTTGGCTCCAAATTTTTCCTCTTCTGATTTTGGGTTTAAATTCAGTGAGAAGATATTTCATGTTTTAACTAGTTTATTTCAGAAAAAGTCATACAACAATAACCACTGGGACAGAGAACAGTGGAAGATAACGTCACCCCTGCTATTCCTTTTCATCTCTTTCCACTCACATTTTCACATCCTTTGAACCCTTTTAAGCGATTTTTTTCTTCATAGGCGTTTCCTTTTCTGTCACGTGTTGATACTGTGACGGAGTTGGATTTTTTATGTGTAATATTGCAGGCGTGTAAATCCCCTGTACTGCGTATGGCTCAGTTGTGCCACAAACAAAATTAAGTTACATTTAAGCAAAAGTAAAAGCTGAAGGCTAAATTCTCTGTCAAAAGGCAAACTATTTGCATATTGTAGTAAAACAGCACATTTCATTTTTGTCTGTTAGAATTAACAATTTTAAACTAAGAACATACAACTTATTTATTTTGCGCAGTTCTCATGGAAAATATGTTTAACACTAATTTAGTCTAATTCAAAGGAATATTAAAAAAAACCTGTTTTGCTTTCATACAAAACATTTCAATCTTTAAAAATATATAATTAAGGTGTACAGTAACTTACTAACTCTGATTTGGTTTAATTTTTTTATAGAATAGAATTCAACTTTATTGTCATTGCACATGCACAGGTACAGGGCAACGAAATGCAGTTTGCATCCATCCAGAAGTGCTTTAGTGATATAGATATATTACAATATATATTAGCAATAATATAGATATGTGAGGACCAGGATGTCTGAGGACAGGTGGTTCTTCCTCAGAGTCCTCAAGAAGAAGAGGCGCTGGTGAGCCTTCTTGACCAGCTTGGAGCAGTTGGTCGTCCAGGTGAGATCCCGGTTTATCCCGGTTTATCCAAGGCTTCTGGTTGGGGTACATGGTGATCCGTTTCTGGGTGGTGACACTGTCTGTGGTTTCGGAGATGTAATCCAGTACAGATGAGGCGTACTGGTCCAGGTCTGTGTGGGTGAACATATTCCAGTCTGTGTTTTTAAATCTGTCCTGGAGCACTGCGTCTGTCCCCTCTGGCCACACTTTAATTGTCCTCACAGCAGGTTTCACACGTTGGATGAGTGGTGAATACCTAGGTGTGAGGAACAGGGAGAGATGGTCCGATTGTCCAATGTGGGGGAGGGGTGTGGCTTTGTAGGCTCCAGCCAGGTTGGAATACACATGGTCTAAAGTCTTGTCTCCTCTGGTGTGGCAGGAGACATGTTGGTGGAATCTGGGGAGGACTGTCTTTAAGTTGGTGTGGTTGAAGTCGCCAGCAACAATAAAAGCAGCCTCGGGGTATGTGTAAGTATGTAAGTAAATACAGAATCGGACATGTTAAAAAGGTCGTTGAGCTAAAGCAGACAATGAACATGATGAGTGATTTTGGGTTATAATCTAGAAAGTGAGTTTCTAGAGTTCTGTAAGTTTTTTTTCTTACACTATTATTATTTCCATCACTATATAATTCTGGATTTTTACTTTTTTCCTGGATATCATTGTGAGACATACATAACATAGCAAGATGAAGTCTTTTTCAACCCTTTTGGCAGCATTTTAAACAATGCGTTCTCAAAGCCAGATGTGACCATATGGGGACAAGAGGTGTAAGTTAGCAGCTAATTGAATTTCCTTTGTGAATTTCCCAACAGTGGGGAATAATAAATGCTATCTTATCTTAACCCTCCAACACTGACATAAGTTTTATAACACTATCACTCTCTCTTTTTTTACGATTTGTCTGTTTATGCTTGGATCATTTAATTCATTGTGTGTTCCAGAGGACGTCAGATGTCAGAATTTTCATCTAAAACACCTCCTCATCTCACATATCCAACGTGGAAACTCTGAGCAGCTCTACCACGCCCAGGTTAGTGATCGAAGATGGCTTCAGCCAACATAAACAGTATTAAAATTATGAAACTTTTCTGTCACTGTTGTGTGTTTGAGGCTCTATCCATGAAAGCACTGTAGCAGTGTTTTGAAACATTGAAAAAACAAACAAAAAAAACATTGTACTGTATTGCTACTGAAGCATGAATTGCTGCATTTTGCTCAGAAGGAAATAGAATCCTATGTTTTCTTGCTTTTCCAATTTTCTAGCTGGAATTATTAATCTGAATACCCTGAAATTTTATGATTTAGTTGAATATAAAATGGCACAGATAATGTATAAAGCACAAAATAACTTGCTTTGCCCCAGTACTCAGAAGCTGTTCAAAGTCAGAGAGAGTCAATATGACTTAAGGGGAACAGATTTCTTTAAAAAAAACAAGATAAGGACAAATATAAAGCAGAGATGTGTTTCTGTTAGAGGAGTTAACCTGTGGAACTAGTGGTCATGAAGTCATTTGAGCGCCTGGTTCTCTCCCATCTCAAGACCCTCACGGCCCCCCTCCTGGACCCCCTGCAGTTTGCATATAGAGCCAACAGGTCTGTAGATGACGCCATCAACATGGCCCTACACTTCATCCTGCAGCATCTGGACTCCCCAGGAACCTACGCCAGGATCCTGTTTGTGGACTTCAGCTCTGCCTTCAACACCATCCTTCCAGACCATCTCCGAGGCAAGCTTTCCCAGATGAATGTGCCTGATCCCATCTGCCGGTGGATCACTGACTTCCTGACGGACAGGAAGCAGCATGTGAGGCTGGGAAAGAATGTCTCGGACTCCCGGACCATCAGCACCGGCTCCCCTCAGGGCTGTGTTCTTTCTCCTCTGCTCTTCTCCCTGTACACCAACTGCTGCACCTCCACCCACCAGTCTGTCAAGCTAATCAAGTTTGCAGATGACACCACCGTTATTGGGCTCATCTCGGACGGGGATGAGTCTGCCTACAGGAGGGAGGTTGAACGTCTGGTGTCCTGGTGCAGCCACAACAACCTGGTGCTGAATGCCCAGAAGACAGTGGAGATTATTGTGGACTTCAGGAAGCACACAGCCCCACTCCCCCCCATCATCCTGACTGACACCCCCATCACCTCTGTGGACTCATTCCGCTTCCTGGGTACCACCATCACCCAGGACCTGAAGTGGGAGCCCACCATCACCTCCGTCATCAAGAAAGCCCAGCAGAGGATGTACTTCCTGAGGCAGCTGAAGAAATTCAACCTGCCAACACGGACGATGATGCAGTTCTACACTGCAATCATCGAGTCCATCCTCACCTCCTCCATCACCGTGTGGTACGCTGGAGCCACTATCAGGGACAAACAGAGACTGCAGCGTGTTGTGCGCTCTGCTGAGAAGGTGATTGGCTGCAGACTCCCATCTCTGCAGGACCTGTACACCTCCAGGACACTGGGGCGTGCAGCTCGGATCTCAGCTGACCCTTCTCACCCTGGACACAGTCTGTTTGACCTGCTCCCCTCAGGCAGGAGGCTCCGGTCCATTCGCACCAGAACCTCTCGCCATAAGAACAGTTTCTTCCCCTCTGCTGTGGACACATGAACAATAACCGTATGACTGTTCCCACCACTAACACATGACCCTACGCTGTGTTCACTGCATCATTCCATGTTTGGCACTGATCACCACCTGCACTCATGTATATATCTTTCTACGTAGCACTTTAATTCTTATTCTTATTTTTATTTTTTCATGTCTATTTAAGCGTAATTTATGACAGTATGTTTGCACTGAAGCACCGCAGCAATTTCCTAATGTTGTAAACCTGCTCAACATTTGGCAATAAAACCCTTTCTTTCTGTTAGATTCCTGGAATAGTTATGACAGTGATTTAAAAAGGTGTAGTTCATTTTCCTTGTTTAAAAAATGTTTAAAAATAGAGTAATAGAAAAATATATAAATCAAGAATGAAAAGAGCAAAAAGAAAAAAAAAAAACAACCTCTTGATTCTTTTGCTTTGATGTAGTTACTTATCTAAGGTGGAAAGTTTTTTTTTTGTTTTTTTGTTTGTTTTTGTTTGTTTGTTTGTTTGTTTGTTTGTTTGTTTGTTTGTTTGTTTGTTTTTTTGTTTTATTATTTGCTTCGAGCCCTGTGTACAGGAGCTGCATGCAAAAAGATATTTTGTTAAAAGGGTTGGCGTAATAAGCAAATGCTTCAGCCAATACCTTTTGATTAGCCTTGTCTCATGCTTTCTTGCTTTGTGGTAGATCTTTGTTCTGTTTTCACTGAGATATTTGAATGCTAATCAATAAAAATCAAATCAAATCAAATCAAATCATTCAACTTGGGAAGACATCACTTCAGAGTTCTGACTTTCTGATTCTGTAATAAGCTAACTCTTTGTTCCACCTTCTCCAAAAGGGTTCCAGTTTTCACAGATGTCTTTGATATTCTGTCAGTACATTAACTATAAACCAATCTGTATTATTTGTCTGATAATTCCATTAAAAATGCCCAGAACAGCATTGACCATAATCCACTTCACAAATTTAATGAATTAGCAGAAGGTGTAGCCCAGCGAACAGCTACCAGCTATAGCAGCCTGGAGCCATCTGTGAAAGGATTAATTAGGGTGGTGAAAGGAGGCTTATGTGTCAAATGGAAAGTTACCCACATCACAATCTGGTTTCACGGCACTCTGTTATTATATAGTAAATTTAAAATGTTGTGTTTCTCAACATGAATTACCCCAGACCATTATTTTTTAAGCAAAAAAAAAAAAAAAAAAGTAAGAAAACAGTGGAGGCGGAGGGATGGTAAGTCCTGAATGTCATGCTTCATATATGTAAATACGTCACAGTTTTTCATAGATTTATAAATATGTTATTAATTACAAATATTTTTCATGGTTATCTTTAGGTATTAAAATACTGTTTTGTTAGTTTCATAAAATCATAACTGTTGATGTAAAATGCAACCTGGTTGTCATGTTGACACCTACTGGCTTTCTCTAACAAAAAAAAAGATCCAACATATGAAATATGATTATGAGGACAACCCGAGGGTATACTGGAGCAGCGTGGTTAACGATGCAAGCTGAAGGGATTTCTCTGTGGTGAAGGTGCGAACTGAGCGATGACTGGAACATAGCTAAGAGATAGAGGGTGGGGTCAACAAAGGCAGAACAGCCTAAAGGGAGCCGAGGTGAAGTCATACTGAGAAAGTTTGTTGATCTTTTAGGTCACCAGAGTGAAAAGACTCCTCCAAGTATTTCCATCACTTTCCATCAAATTGTACTTTCCACTTTAACTTTGGCTGTCTGTTTCAGTTTTGAAAATGATCATTTACATTCACTAACTACATGAGATAGGTTAAGAAAAAGAGGCCATGCAATAAATCATATTTTTTATCATGCTTTATCACGCATCAGTCGGTTTGCACAAACTACAAATAAATGGCTGCGAGGGATGAAAGAAACAAATATTTCTATCATAGAAAAAATGTAACAGCCAGTTTGTAAAGCTAAACTACTACTGAGAAACTTTGTGTTGTTAAACTTCTAACACTGGTTTGATTGAGTGATTCCTTCTGATTCGTCAGTGTTTCTGTATCAGTTTACTGACAACAGGTATGCAAAACAGAACTGTTAACGGAAAGTTCTAATCTAATTGTGAACTGGTGTAAGCTCAAAGAAGGGACTGTGTAAACAGAGCCTACAAAGACTCCACAGCGCCTGCCTCCCGTCAATGCTGGCAGTAGATAAGCAACAGCAGAGATAAGCTCTGCCCTGACAGGAATGTTCTAACGTTTCGGTTGCCTCATACTTCAGGTGGTCGCCTCGGGTCAGCTTCCACTCACATGCAAATGCCATTCAAATACTAATCTTTCAGTGACAGGGAATTTGAATGCCAAACCATCTTGAGCAATTCCCAGGAATTTCGGCATGTGTCTTTTTTGGTAGCCACTGAAGATATGTTGATTGAGGTGGGGGGTTGAAACAACCCACACAGGCCAGGGTTCACACATGCTTTTGTTGAATGATGGCTGAAAAATGCTTTTGGGATTTTCCACGTGAAAGTGAGTAGACAAATTCCACATGAAGGTTCCTGAAAGCACTGTGAAGTGCTAAGTAGCAAGATGCATATTACAGCAGTGGCTCAGACGTCTTCTTGCAAGACACCCTTAAAATAGTCGAAAAAGTCATGCCACCAACCCCACAATTTGAGAACAGTAAGGATGCTGCCTATACTTAGGCTATGCCCACACTAATGTGTTTTCGTTTTTTGGCCTCCTGTCCACACTGAGACAGCGTTTTTCCTTTTGAAAACGCTCTCGAAAACGCATACATTTCAAAACTGAGTTGTCCCATCGCAGTGTGGACACTCGAAAAAGCAGACTTTCTAAAACGATGACGCATTTTAGTCATGTGATGCAGTCATGTGACCAATTAAACAAAGATAGCGGAGCGTATTATACAGCAGTTGTTTTGATTGCTCTCAATTTTGACAGCCCTAAAAAAGATTAATATCAGTTTGTACATGCTCCAGATAGCTTTTCTTCAAATTCTTAAATTCTCACTCGCTTTTGCGCATGCGCAGGACTGGAACGTAGCGTTTTCGGCCATTTCAATGTGGATGCACAACTCTGTGAAAACGACTGAAAACACTAGTGTGGACGTGGAGCAGTTTTCAAATCTATTGGGGCTAGTGTGGACGTAGCCTCACAATACCTTTAAATACCAAAATTTAAATTGTTACTGTAGGTAGCATAAGTGGTATATGTACAGAGGCTGCACATATCTACAAGTTCTCTAATCTATCCAAACATGCTAACGTAGAAGAGCGTAGAAGTAAGATGTCGACTAGTGCGGCTGCTGAGCGTTATCCGGGCTCGCTGATAGAAAGGCAATAAGAATCAAGTGATAACTCTTTAACTAAAGACAATATGCACACAATGCTAATGTGCTTTTTTAGGCTAAGGTAGGAAATGCTTCTGAGCTCTAAAGCCTTAATTGTATTTTGTGTTATTGTTTTGTTGTACATTCAGTACCGTTGCACGTTTTTGCACCAGCGCACTTATTATCAAATGTAATGTTCTGGTTGTTCAAACTGTTCATTCAGAAAAAATAAACTTATAAATGCCGCAAATCTGTCCAGGAAAATTAAGAAGTCGATGTGAACGGCTGCATTAACAGAAACATTTTTAATGCATGAAATATTCATACAGATTTTACGCGTCCAGTGTGCGAAGGCCTTAACCCTACTGGTGTTGGTACGGACTACTAAATGATACAGGAATCAAATTATTGTATCAGCAAACTAAAAAAATTAAACACAAAAGACCTTCAAAGCTTCAAAGCACCAACAAACACACAGAAATGCACAGAAGTTGTTCGAGAAGCTCCTGCTCAGTGTTTTTATGTTTCAGCTGTGCATTTAGCGCCCTCGTGATCTCTCCTACTGAACCTTTACTTTTCATACGCTGTCTTGTATTTTGGATCAGATACACGCTGAAGACACATTTACAGGAATGCAAATCTTATTTAAATGATTTCAGCAAGAATATGAAAGTGGTTATTTTAAAGCGCAGGCGAAGTTACAGCCTGTGTTCAATGGTGATGCACTGTAGAAAAACAAATATAAACCTGTGGAGGTGGAAAGGTCACTATGGTGGAAAATTTCTTGTTTTTCAGTTTGATCACCAGCCTTTTAAGAAAGCACCTTTAGCAGAGCAGCTCACTTGTGATTTCCAGAGACATTCAAGCTGTTGACGGGAAGGACAGGGTGGGTGTGAAGTCATGGTGGTGCAAAAGCAAAAACGGCTCACAATTCAATTTGACCTGATGACACACTCCCAATTTTGAAAGAGAATTCACACTCATCTGTTTGTTGTTTCTTGCTTGTAGCTTGTAAGCATTGGGCTGCAGCTCTTTCAAGCAGGTGGAAGAAAGCCTTGAAACGATCTGTTACAGCTCAAAAGCATGAGCAACTCTACAAGCCACTTTGGAACCCACCTCCTCCCCATCTCCTCTGTTGTTTCTGACTAGGTTATTGTCAGTTCCATCATTACTTATGATGCCTGCTCCATTCAATAAGGAGGTCTTGCTTCTTCCCTCTCTGCATATAGGCTGTACATGAAAAGATGGGGAGGTCCCAGAACAACGCCACACTCCCAAATATTACAGATGGAATAATAGTCCTATATTTAATACAGTGGTCCTCAAAGAAAGAAAGAAAACCATTAATGGTCATTCAAAATTTTATTTGTTGAAAGTCTGTATTGAGGCTCATTCTAAGTTTTTGTGTAATTGTAATATATTCAGTTGTTTAAATAAGAACACAGTATCAGGGTCATTTGTTTGATTAATAGGATCAGCAGTTTCTGGACCTGCCAGGAGTCATAAATCAAAATGTTGAACAAAATAACCTGCTAGCGCATGTGGATATATAACGTATGTGACAAGCTACCATATATGGACGTAAGGGAAGTGCCTATACCCAGTTTCATTGTAATTAATTCATTCTTTGTTAAATAATTTCATGTCTGAACAAAAAAATTGCAGCAATATTGCCATCCCTAAAGCCCCACTATGGCATGAAACCTGATCAGTGGCTTTTACTGCCAAATGTAAGAACTGTAGGAGTTTGCACTTGTAGCTGCATGTCAGCTGCCTGTGGTTCAGACAGTAACATAGTGTGCTGACACACAGGGCCATGAAAAGGATCATACAGTCCTTCCAGGAAAGCATACCACATACATGTGTCTGAGGTCTAACCTTTCCAGGCAATGTGACTATGTGAGAGAGTTGGCTTGTATATAAGTACCTCTAAAACCAAAGAATTGAGATTGCAAGACGTCCGTAATCCACTCTTCATCTTTTCTTCAAGGCTATATTCCTTCTTATTTGAATTTCTGATTAAACTGAAGTCGACTTCCATTATTTCTACTCAAGAGTTGTCTACCATATTGGACATGATATAGCAACTGTTTAGTAAGAAAGAAATGTGTCTCCTGACTTGGTGACAGTGGATCTGGAGGTTTCTGGGTCTCGCTGGGTAAAAACTGTTGCAAAAAAGGCGCTGAACCAAAAACCTCCTAGCGATTGCTTTGTAGTTTTTTTTTGTGTTTGTCTGCAATGACTTTCTGACTATTAGCATAAAAATGGAGAAGGTTCACTGTCAAAGTGAAAGATTTGCCTCAGTGCTGTGAGAAAACGTGTGACACAAACCAATTCCGGTTTGTGTCACACATTTCGCACTTTCACTACAGCTCAGAGAGCAGCTGGGCAATGTTTGTAGATAACTTCCATTCAGACTATGACTGCAGCAACATAGCAACAAAGCATTCACAAGGTGGTTTTTATCAACTGGTTGAGGAGTATACATCTTTCCCTTTAGACAAGTGGTTACCAGATTTTCACAGATTCGTCGTTTGGCCTGTTTGACTGGGGCCTTATTCATTTGATTATACATTTTCACCATGAGTGTCAGACTGCCAAAGTGGTGGACAAGTTAATGTCTATGTTAAAGTCTATGGGTAAGCTCTAGTGCTCCCTTGATCTGTGGCCTCAGTGAAACACTCTAAAAGAATTTATCAAAAAAACTGCTTGTTTCAGGTCTTACTGACTACAACACAATATTCATTTAATAAATTATGGTTCCCAAATGAGCCAAAATAGACGATAAGTCAGACAGGTTGCAACCACGTAAGGGTACAGTGTTCTTCAGTCAATATGACTATTAGGTAAGGAGTGATCGCAGACTTTGTGAAGAACAGTTGATGAAACATGTCCCAAGTTTTGGAGCAAGACAAGTAAACTCTATATTTTGTTCTTTATTGTTTCAGTTACACTGATAGTAAACGCCTTTGGTTGAATGAGTGTTAC
Organism: Haplochromis burtoni; assembly: GCF_018398535.1. Taxonomy (NCBI): domain Eukaryota; kingdom Metazoa; phylum Chordata; class Actinopteri; order Cichliformes; family Cichlidae; genus Haplochromis; species Haplochromis burtoni. The sequence goes on from NW_024582544.1 coordinate 419,087, forward strand.
GGGGCAAACAAAGGGAGGGGGAGACGGGTAAGTAACAGACAGTTTAAAAAAGACTCGAGTTGTTGTATGTGTAGAGTGTTGCTAACAGGTGTTGACAGCATATGATCAAAGACCACAAGTTTAAAGATCAAAGCATCTGGACAGAGTTTATGATACTGTGAGAGGAATTTACAACTCTGGAAGTTATCACATTGATTATCGTTCTGTCTCCTATCTTATTTTGACATAATCAATAGGAATGAGCCCTTGGCCATTTTGACTGGCCAACAGCAACTGATAAGACATAGTATGGTTGATGTCTTCAGTGTTTTCTTATCCTGGTTTTTCAGTCTAAATGAGTTTTATCTTTCCAAAATGTTCCTTGCATTGTTTGAGTGCTCCTCGTGACAATAGTGACACAATGAAGCACTCATCGTGTCACTGTATTAGTTGAGGGCTGATAGAATATCTTATCCTCGGGCAGTTTTTGCAGCATGGATACTGAAATATTTTTTCAACTTGTTGTCGCTTGTCCACAGTTTATCGCCTCCTCTGCAGCCAAAGATGTTACGTGAGTTATCAGGATCTCGTGCTGGTTGAACCGGGTTTTCTTGACACTTTCACAGCTGACTAAATTTGAATAGTAATTTAGTATTAAGAAATAACAGCAGAGTATCTAGTCTCCACTCTAAACTCCTCAGAATGTTCCTTATTGAATGTAACCCTAAATAAAAGTTAAGATTTGATCAATATGTGCATCCATTTTTGAGAAAAGATACACAAAAAAGCAATTCCCTGGATTACCCACTGACATGCTTACACATTCAACTCATGCTGTGCCAAAAGTTCACACATGGGGTTTCTGTTTAGTTGGGCTCGCAGCCAGAGGACACACGCATGCTGTACACAGTGAACTATTGCCTAACAGGCTCCAACAGGAAAGCCTCTGAGTTCAGCACTAAGAAATATGAACCGTCAACCCCAGAAGGAATGAATGGGCTGTTTCAGATAAAAATTTGGATGAGCACAGCAGTGCAAGACTGCTGCACAACAGAAGATTTTTAGGAATAAGAGCAGGAAAAGACAGAAACGAAACAAAATAAAACCTTTATTATGTAGACTAAGGATGGAGTGAATGGAGATTACAAATATTAATATCAGAAAATGTCAAAAACATGTTTCCTAGAACTGATTTACCCTGGAATTAATAAACCACCCTTCCCAGGGTGTGTGTCCCTCATTAGCGGAACTACAAGCTTCAGTTCCTCTATGACAAAACAATGATGTCACTCAGTGCACAGTGGTCAAAGTTCAAAGGTTAGAAAGGGTATACAAAGTCTGTGTAACCTCACTGTGGCCTTTTTTAAGGAAGGCCGAGAACCTTGGTGTGTGAAAAAACCTGGCAAGGACCGAGTCTCTAACAGTATCATTCTACAGTGATATATCCTAACAAGTCCTCAAATCTGATCGGCCATAGCCCGCTGCCTGCTCTGGTTTGTTTAACAAAGCTTTATTTGTAAGGCACTTTTTAAAGTATAATACACTCTGAAAATAACTAAACTGGATTCATGCAACACTCTCAATCAACTTAGACTTCTCACATTACAGGCAATAAATTCAATTCAATTTATCCCATTTTGTTTTCTATAATGTTAGTTTGCCCTGAGACAGTGTTAAGCCCTTTTTAGTACCTGCTTGGCCGGGGTTCCAAGCGATCCGACCAGGTACACAGCGTTGTTTTTGTAGCCTTTTCTCTCGTTGCCAGGTTTCAAAAATGGTGGTTTTGATTTTTATGAACGATTCGCTCTTAAGGCTCATTAAGTGACACCACTGACCAGCCAATCGGTGGCATGTGCTCTGAAAACGTCACATTCTTGCCTCAACGTCCATATTTGTTGTAGCATTTGTGTCACATTTTAATTACAACACAGGGCGTTTGGATGCATTGCTATGACAATAACCAGGCACATTAGGTGGTACTCGATTGTAATGGAAAACCAGTTGATCTGAGTCAAGTGGAAAGCTGTGGCAAGTCAATCCAAGTAGGTACTAATGGAAAGGGGGCTTAAATTTAGGCATTATCGAGTGATTTTGGTTGAGAACAAGATCAAAGTTCGGGTTATGATAAACCTCTGCACAATATTAATGCACTCACTGAAGAGAATGTGTCACACGTTAAGGTAATGAGTGCAGAAGTGCTAAGAACTGCAGTTCTCCTAAAGAACTTGGTGTTCCCTTTAAAAGTGAGTCAGTCACCAGTGAGTAAAATGGCCAGTTTTACAGCAGAAACATGCAGCCTGGTGTAAAACCTGTTCTTTATCTCTTCTTCTTTTTGTCTCTCAGTTGGTCCCTTTTTGAGTCACCACAGCAGATCACCTGCCTCCATCTCACACCAACCCTCTCTGTTTCTTCCTTCACTATGTCCATAAACCGTTTCTGTAGTCTTTCTCTTCTCCTTCCGCCTGGCAGTTCCATCTTCATCCTTTGCCCCATATATATTCACTACTCCTCTTCTGCACAACTCCAGATCATCTCAATGTTGCTTCTTTAAATTTGTCTCCAAACTGCTCAACCTGAGCTGTACCTCTGATGGACTCATTCTAATCCTGTTCCTCCCAACAAAAACAAAATCTGCACCTCCTGTCTTTTTGTCAGTGGCACAATCTTCAAACCATCATCACTCCGTATTATCTAACTAATTTATGTCATATCGTTAGTTCATGTATTGTAACTTATTAGGGACAGACACCAGATGGAGATATCAGAGAAAGACACAGCACTCAAAGAATGGAAATCTGTAAGTGAATTCTCTGAAAGATGATTTTTAAGTATTCTATTACTTGTTCTAATTATATTTAGAAACCAATAAGTTGGGGACAGAGCAAGAATAACAACCTGCAGCTAGCACTTCAAAAGCACACACGTGCTATCCAAACAAACCGTGACGTCCACTGAGGTAAAAACAGGCATGAGCTCCTTGATATACAAAACAAACAAACCCAGAGTAAAGACACAGAGATCAGCATCCACTGTGTTCACGAGCAGAGTGCATGATCAACTGGATCCATCCGATGCAGAAACACTTTCCCTGCGAGTCCTGAGGTGTTTTACTGTAATCCGCAGTCTGTTTCATGTGTGCTCATTCAATTTCCATCAGGTAGTCATGTTTATGTGTGATTTCTATGAAATATATAAAATATCCTCAAAGAAGCGCTGACATGCTAATGCGGATGATGAGTTCTTGAAATAATTAAAATGATAACTACTTGTTTGCTACTTGTTTCACACATGTACATGTTTAAATTACACAGTTTACACGGAGATTGTGAACTTGACCTTTGACACACTTAGAAAAAAAACACCTCACTGGTTAAGTTGTGTTGTAAACACTTTTATCTGTTTTCATCACAGCAGCCTTTTTTTCTGCCTGTTCCTCACTTTGGATGTGAAACAATCGAAACAGCTCAAACTGTGAAGGTCAAAAACATCTGTTGTTGAAATGCAGATGTTGCCTTTGCAATTTATAAGCCAGAATGCTGAATTGTAAAATTCAGGATATTCACATCTTGTACTGGTTAATAGTCATGTTGATGTTCTAATGTAGCTACATGCTTGTGCTGATAGTGTCTCTAAACCATGAGACTAGAAGGGTTAGGGATCATTGTCCTTGGCTGTCAGTCTTTGTCAGCTATCTCAGCCAGTTCCATGTATGAAGCCAAGTGGAGCTTTATACACTGCCATTAATGTTAAAAGGTTTAACAGGGATGGGCCAGTGTCCAGTGGAGCTTTTTTCTTTTTCTGAACTCGCTGACTCTTTCCCCGTATGCAGCTTGCATTCCAATGATTGCACTTTGTAAATAATCACGACTGATGTAATTGTGTCCTTCTTTGAACTCTCTCAGGCAGAGGAAGTCTGAGAGCGTGTCTCTCTCAACAGCCTTAGTGAGCGTTCTCAACTTGTTTCTCCCTTTCCTTGACCACGTTTTCTTCATCATGTTTGGGTGGCTTTTCGTGTCCAGTATGAAATGCACTTTTTTCATCTGCCTGGGATCTTCCAGTTGCTTCTGCATGTAAATCAGCCCAGGAAAGTTTTCACGTTCTACACAAGCATCTAAGCCTGTGGACTGCCACTGGATTTTGTTAAGCAGCGCTATACCTGAATACGCACTCCTTCACACAGTCTGGTGAGAGCGTTTGCACGCACAGTACTTCTTGGTGCAAGATGTAATGAAACATAAACAGTTTTCAGTTCATTAACTTCTGCTATAAAACCCTCTTCCTCCCATATTTGGCCATGATTTCTTTCCATCTGAGTTCACAAACATACACATACAATGCTATTTGTTCAATATTGTTCAGGTACATCGACTCATCACGGGTAACTGACTATGCTGGAGCTGAACTGATATTCTGTATTTGCTAACTAGTGATGTTTGTTGCCAATTTTAAGGTCAGAAATACAATCACAAGGGTGATTGTATTTTTGGAGAGAGGCATATTATTATTAGCTTTTTAATTATCTGTTTTGTTTTTGAAATCTGAGATTAGAAGCTCTGATGTTATAATAAATTTCATTTAATTTGATTTACAACAACAGTCGCCTCAAGGCACCTTATACTGTAAGGCAAATAAGTGATAATAAAGACCCTAAAACACAGCACTCTTTCTGTTGGCCATCTGTGAATGGCTTCTTGGCACTTGCTGTTACCTGAACTGCCTCAAAACTAGCAGCAGCCCTGGAGTTTGAAGATTTGAACCAGTTCTTAGAGCGACTGTTGCACTGCACTGCTGTCAGTTTTAAACAGCCTTTCACATGATCTTGTTTGCGTTGGTTTTACCCAGGGTTTTTCACTTTATGTCTCCTTGCTTGTACTCTCTCATTCAATCAGAATCAAAATCAGAATACTTTATTAATCCTAAAGGAAATTATGTGGGTTATAGTTGCTACAAGACAGAAAGATTACAGAGGTGGAATATATATGATTGACATTTGACTCTAACCTGTGAACAGTGTCATTTTCTATTTTACTGTAGACAGTGTTCAAAAAGGTGTAACTATTGCAGTCTTTACAATGTATTAGATGAAGGAGTTGTACAGGGAGATGGCCACGTGCAGGAATGACTTCCTGTGTCATTCAGTGGTGCTTTTTGGTAAACTCAGTCTCATGCTGAACATGCTCCTGTGACTAGCCAGCACGTCATGGAGTGGGTGGGAGTTATTTTGTCCTATGTTTTTTGTTATATGATTATTTTAGATGAACAGACATTTTTAAATGTGCTATAGAAATAAACTTGACTAGGGAGCAGGCAGGAGAAGTGGGGGCGTGCAGTGGAGAGAAGAGGAATGAAAGTCAATAGCAGCGTGAGAGAATATATGAGTGTGAATGAGAGGTGGAAGGTGAGCATGCAAAGAGTGGCAACAGTGGAGGTGGATGGGTTTAAATGGCTGGCGTCAGCCATACAAAGCAACAGACAGTGTGCAAGAAAGGTGAATAAGAAAGTGCAGGCTGGGTGGAGTGGGTGGAGATGAGTGTCGGGAGTGATTTGTGACAGAATGATAGCAGCAAGAGTGAAAGGGAAGATTTACAAGGTGGTATTGAGACCTACTATGATATATGATCTGCCACTAACAAAATGACAGAAGTTTGCAACCTCTGGTATAAATGAAAACTCTTGAACGTCAAAGAACTGAAGCAACGCTGTAAAGAGTGGCCGAAAACTCCTCTACCGATTCCTCCATCACAACAATGGGAAAACCGATCAAGCCAAATGATAATAACTTCAAGTTATTGCTGCTAAAAGTGGTTCTACAATAGCTGTTCATTCATAGGGTGTACTCAGGTTTTTAGACTGCATCTTTGACCGGATCAGTTTATGATACATTCTTGTTAAACTGAAATTTTGTGTGGATAGACCAAAATATCTTGCAGCTTTTTGAGTTATCCCAAAAAACAATCAAACAAACTGAAACAACTGTTTGAACCTCCTTAGCAATGACAACCTAAGTGTATTTGAATATAATGTTTTATTGTTTTTGCTGAATGTGAGCAAATGCCTGAAACCAAAAGTTTCAACAGACCTTAAAACCAGAGGAGTAGGTTGTTACAGCAGGCTGTAATCATGTGTTCACTGTTGCTTTTTTTATACTGTCACGATGTCCACTGACTTTGGAGGATGTGCTGTATTGTAAATCCCCTCTTTCTACTCTTTTCTTCTTCCCTGTCTCTCGCACACACACAGAAAGTCAAGCACCGCAGGGACGTACTTAACAAGTAAAAACAGGAAGTTGCTCACATCCCACCACACATTCCACACACCCTTGCACACACAAGCCCCCTAAAGCACACAGATAATGGAAAGAACAATCGAGGGATGGACAGAAAAAAGGAAACTCTAAACCGCTGCTTTAACGCTCATTGCTGAGGAATGAATGGAATACCACTCGTGTCCCTCTAGGCTTTCCTGCAATTGGCTGAGACAAATTGTGTGGGTGGCAAGGAATTCCGTGATTGGCTGCAAAGGAACGCCGGGACCGCTTAAATTGGACTAGGTTCAAGTTGCTGCGTAATTTAATATTGAAGTGACTAACAGACCTCTTCCTCTTCTCAGCGATTTGGAAAAAAAAAAAAAAAACTCCATTTACTTACGGGAAGGTTGGCAAACCAGACACACCCTCTTGATTTTTTTCCCTTTTTTTCATTCATTGATTTGAAGCAGAATGCCTTACAACACACTGAGTCACCGGATGTTGGCAAAATAAATGCCAGCATTTAACCACAATACAAGGAAGGTACAAACATCAATTGATGTGGAAGTTATTATGAAAGATGAGGGCAGAAAGAAAATGTAAACAAGTTTTGTCTAAGAATACAAGGGTCACTAACACTTCCTTTCATCAAACATTAATTCCTGGAAAAAATGGTCCTAGACTGATTAATGAATGAGACAAATGTTTGGCCAAAAGCAACGAAGGAAAGGACAAATAAGGAAAAGAGGAAATAGGCAAAATGGGAGAAAGAAAGGAATAATGAAAATGAGCAGGGACAGGAAAATTGAATCCACAAGAAAGAAGAAAGAAAGGGAAAATGGAGGGAAAGAAACCAAAAGAGAAATATGAAGAGAAGAATAAAGGAAAGAAAGGCCAGGGAGGTGTCAAAAAGAGAAAAGAAGAGGGCAACACAGAGAAATATTATAATAGAGGAAATGGGGTTGGCTATGAATACAAGCTCAGCGACAACTGAGGGACTTTTAAAGGAATAGACTAAGGAAAGGATATAAAGTTATAGCATTGAGGATAATTATAGAACACTGGAGTCTGAAAAACAGGAACGTGAGCATGCAGGAGAGGAATATCATGATGCCATGAAAATGTACTCAAAGAGGATATGAAGGAGGACTTTCTCTTTTTCTGGGAAATAGAATGAATAATTATGCAATACTGGTTGTACTGGGAGCAGGTATGGTTGTGACTGTAAAACACGAGTTGAATAAAAACTCAATGACTGATAATTTTAAAATAAAATCCAAGCTCATGTGTAACGATACATTTAAAACAAATATTTCATCTTCTCCTCTTTGGTCTTCATCTGAAAAACAAAAATCCAAAATTAAAACACATAATATATAGTAGGAATTAATTTATTGCCACTTGACACGTGCACAGCTTTGAGTTGCATCATTAATAGTACTCGACCTTCTGACTTCAACTCTCCTTGGCCCCAAAACACACACACACACACACACACACAAAACAGGCCGTGACCCCGTCTCATCAAAGGTTACCGAGGGTCATCGATGATGAGGACCAAATAGGATTTAGGACATTTTCACATCTCTAGTTCAGTTCGTTTGATCTGAAGAAAAGAATCTGGCACTTTACTCTTTTTAGGTTCAACACACAGATGAGCAGGTGTGTCGCTCACTGGTTTGTTTTTTTTATGTCATCCTGAATCATCCGCACACACATGACAAAATCTGATTCAGGTGACTGACGGCAGATCAGTTTGCAAAAATGAAATGAGTGATGATTACTGACAATCACTTCAGGCAATGTCATAGCTAAATATAACCTTTTCTTTGTTAAATATAATTTTGACTCCAATTTGCTAAGCTGTTATTTCATTTTTTTTAAAATTCAGCTCTTGTGCCTGATTTTTATACTTTTTGTTAAAGGACACAAAGCTTGTTTTGAAGCGAGAATGGACTGCCTCTGTATGTGTCTGTGAGCGCAAGGGAGGGAGAAAAAGGAGAGTGGAAAACGTACTAGCTGTCATTGAGCAGAAACGGGAGCTGGAAGCATGTAAATATAATAATAACCACTGCAGCCAAGAAAGAGTGCCTGACGAGCCCAGTTGTAAGTAAGCTACTTAAGACTCGACTGTACACTGTGTTCTCGACTTCCTGTTGGGCTCGCTGTAATCACAGCACAATCTCAATTCCCCTGACTTTTTCCAACGCAGATGCCTGAAGATGAGTAGGGTGACCTGGACTCTAAAATACACCCACAGTTTAGCAGATCTGAAAGATAGTCTTTCGCTTCTTGCTGCAGAGGTTTTTGGCACAAATATGTAGGTCTTTGGAACAGGCAAAGGCGTAAGACATAATGTTGACACCCCGCATGTTGGTATTAGCCATTGAGACTGGGAGACGAGCTCAGTCCCTCTTGGATGACAAGACCCTCAGGGGATGGTGATGATTCAGCATTCGGGACAAACAACAGACTTTGTCCTGAAAACTGGGCTCCAATGTGTGCAGGGACACATGTGGTAGTAATCTGTTCAGAAGCCAGACATAGTGTCCACTTGAGTCCGGTGTCTATAATAGTTTTAGTACTGATTTGGTAGTGTTTACTGATACTGAGAAGATTTGTCTAATATTTTGAATCTTGTGTGATCTTGGTTGCTGCTTGCCCCATTTACCACCAACTTCCTTTATTACATTAAATCCAATAATGGGCTTTTATGCAACACTGGGATTACTGGATACTAGCATTAGAACTAGAAGACGATTTTCAGGGTGACAGTCCAAGTAAAGCGCTGTCTCTATCCACTCATCACATGGGATTTCACTACCATTAACTGCTAAAGGTACTAGTGGTTCTGTTCCCAAAAGCTCAGTAAGTGGCGTGACAGTCTGTCTACATCCTCGAGAAAGATGGCCCTCCTGACCACAGCGGTATCCGTATCTACACAGGTCACCAAGCTGTCGCGGCCTAGCTGCACATTTGGCACATTCTCTCTTATACTCTTCTTGCCCTTAACCTTGTTGCTTCTAAAGTCTACAGTGTTGGGAAGGTTACTTTTAAAATGTATTCCACTACAGATTACAGAAAACATTACAAAATGTATTTTGTAATGTTTTCTGTTACTTACTAAATGAGAGTAATGTATTCTGAATACTTTGGATTACTTAAGGAGCCTCCGGGATGTAATCTGCCAGCCATATTTGGACAACAACCTAGTCCAGTCTCCTTCATTTGATTCTCATGTTAAACACATCAGAGCTGTTCTACAGGGATAACAAAGACATGGTGTCAAACTCACACTGGTGTCCACAGAAGTGTGACGTCTTCAAGAAGAAAGTGCATTTCCTCAGTTGGATGTGGCAGTGGCTGCTCAGATAAATGAGTGACCGGCAAAGTAATCCATTACAAAAGTAAGCTGTCATTAACGCAGAACTGCTGCTGTGTTTCAGGCAAGAGCAGTATACAAGCACTATAAAGAAATATAAGAAATGTTTTGGTAAACTGGACTGTACATACTATGTTGTGTATTGTTTATTGATTTAATGCCTGTCAGTTACCCTGTTAACTAAGGGCCGATTACTCAAGGGTAATTACAGATAATCACTTAGAAAAGTAACGCAGGCCAGTCATGGTAATGCAAGCCGACAGTAACACAGTAACTTCTGATTAGACGTTGACATTAAAATCACAAAGGCTTTTCCTACAAATGCATATTCGCCTGGCTGTGTCACATGAATCTGTAACAGCTGTTTTTATAAAGCAGTTAATCTTTATTTTCTTATTTCATGTAAACAGGTCTTCATGAACACAATCTGAACCTTGTATGTAAGAAAACAAACAGAAAATTCCACTTTTAGATGAAGAATCAAGGACTCCGGTGAGATTATTATCAGCAAACCTACGAGATGTTATAAGAGAAAACAGAAGCGAGTTCTCACGCCCTTACGGAAAAAAATGGTCCCACAATGAAATCCCACAAGCACACAACAAGATAAAGAGCTTTTTT
>NW_024582544.1:429487-445234 GCF_018398535.1 Haplochromis burtoni
CCCAATAAGTGCATGTCTTTGGACGGTGGGAGGAACCCATGCAGACACAACAACATGCAAACTCCACACAGAAAGACCCCGGCCTGATGGTGGAACTGAACTCAGGACCTTCTTGCTGTGCGGCAACAGTGCTAAGCACCGTGCGTGTGTGTGTGTGTGTGTGTGTGTGTGTGTGTGTGTGTGTGTGCGTTCAATTGTGCTTATGTGAGCAGATCTTTAACTCTCCGCTGACCTCCATGTCTGTGTCTCGGTCTGTAAACGCAGCCTGTGATTTTCCTCCAACAACGTGGCCCACATCGGTTCTATCGCAACCGTATCAAGACTTTCTTCTTGACCATGGTTACTTGGTGTGTAGTACAAACATTCAAAACATACAATGGCATCTCATCTGACCAACAAGTGCTTAGGCTGAGCTTTTAACCAGGGCCCTGCTAGAAAGTCTAGCTATGTCAGTGTCATTTACCTTTAACTCTTTATTATTTGATTATTATCTACTGATGTATGACTTATTTTATTTCATTGATACATCAGTTGTCTTCCTAATTTGTTCATGGAGTATGAATTTTTACCTAAATTTTATATGTATATTAAATGCTTCTGTAAAACACTTTTTAACACTGAAAGTATTATTAAAATTAAGTAGTTTTTATCATTATTATTCCTCTTAATAAAAATATTATAAGCTACTTTAATTAAGCAAAAACTGCGTTCAGAAAAGGCACTAACAGCCACTTTTCGCCATATAGCTACAGTATAATAACAAATATTATAAAACTATATATGGTTTATATGATACTTTTCATTTCACTTTTTCATCCTTCAAAAACTGAGAAAATATGATTCTTCTCTTTTTCAGAGGATTTTAAATTCAGATTAGTTTCAAATTCCTGTCTACGCTCAACATAAAGTCACATTAAGCCGATATCATTTCAAACTTGTGTTAAACTGTTAGCCCAACAGTGACTCGTAACCAAACACCTTTAACAGTTTAATCTATAAGACCTCTGGATATTAAAATACACTACATTGATGCAATTTAAACAAATGTAAACACACAGATAAGCATTTTCTCCTGCTAGCCTTTGTTACTTTACCTTCTAGCAGCCATTCCCCAGAAGCCAGTGACTCTCTTTTTTAACTGTAATACATGGGACTCAAACCATCGCTCTATAAAACACAGATAGAGAAAGACCCCTAAATCATTGCACCCCAAATATACATGTAGCATTTCTTCAGTAGCTTTCATAAAGCTGCCATGATGAGACAAATAACAGCGTTCGTCTCAGCAGATTCGCGCAAAGTGAACCGAATACTTTCTGCGAGAGTGGACACCCAACATAACTCAGCTGACCTCTGTAACTCCATCTGGTTTTGATCATGAACCAGACACGCCCCCGGACTTCGTAGCCATCCCACTGCTCTGTGTCCCTCATTCATTCTCTTTGCTTTTTCTCACACTCATTCATACACTCATCCTGTGTTTCTGTCAGACTAAACAGTGGAATAACAACCAGTGAACGTGCCGTTCGTCTGCAGGGCGAGTGTTTACACAGTATCCCCTCTCCCACTCTGCGATCACTCTCTCTTTCGTGCACGCTCATTGTCGTTTTATCTCTTGATGTTTTTCCAAGACTGCTGTTCTTGCTGTTTTTCCACTCAGGCTGTAATGACACAGTATGGACGTTAATGGACTGTGCACATGTGTTTTGAGGAAAGAAGAAAGGGATCATATAGCACCTCAAACACATAGTGATAAGGTCCCCCAGCCTAACAATGACATCATCAAAGTCCAGTTCAAACAGCTAAAACAATTATCTTAACGAAAAAGATGAAATAAAATGTTTTGAAGTATTTTAAAGTTATACATTCAACCCTGTTAGATTGCATCAGCGCATCGACTGACTTCCTGCTGCCCTCATTTTTTACTGTTGCAGATTAATTGTCAGATTATAGTCTGCGGTTTTCAGATTGTCTCTCAGATAAGGCCCGATTTAGGCTTCTGCAGGGGAATCTTTGTAAAGCCTACGATGTAACACACGTAAGTGTTTGACATCAGTGCTGACATTTATGCCCGTGTTGGTACATTATGTGTTGATTACCATGTGGTTGTGTCTCAGGGTTTTATAAGCAGTGTCAGCCATGATTGAATCAGCTAACATCCTTTTAGCTAACTTTTTCCCTTCTGGGTCCCCACTCTTTGGTGTGGTCAAACATTTGTCCCTCAGGTTTTTCTACTTCTTCACACATCCGTTCTGATAGTTTCAGCAGTCTATATCCAGGAATTTGCTGACATTTGTGAGTCCTTATTTTGATGCTGTTGTTCATTTTGTTGCTTATCATCCTCTACCTGATAAATTAAAAAGCAGACTGAAATTTATAAAAAGAATCAATGATTGTGAATAGTTGTGGACTGCATTGACCAGCTACAGCGTATTTGCAGCTGAAGTTACCATAATTTGTCTCACTTCCTTTCACTTAACAGAAGCAGGGTTGGACATTTTTAAAAAATTAAACATTTTCATGAACATGAATATACAGAACTTTATCCAGGATTTTACTGCTGGCTTCACCTGGATGACATTGAGCACAACGAAAGTGCTATCTCCTTGCAGCTGCTTTGCTCACTAAGCAGAACCTTAGTTCGAATAGAGCATGTCGGCTTGTAGGCAAACACTCACTAACTAAGTGCTAAACCATAGTGAAACTGGAAACAGGGAATGGTCATCTTCAAAGTAAAACTTTACAGCTGAAAACTTAAATGTTTCGAAAGATCCATCCATTCGCTTCCGCTGGAGCCTATCCCAGCTGTCATAGGGCGAGAGGCGGGGTACACCCTGGACAGGTTGCCGGTCTGTCACAGGGCTAACACACAGGGACAGACAACCATTCGCACTCACATTCACAACTATGGGCAATTTAGATTAATCAATTAACCTATTCCCAATAAGTGCATGTCTTTGGACGGTGGGAGGAAGCTGGAGTACTGGGAGAGAACCCACGCAAACACGGGGAGAACATGCAAACTCCACACAGAAAGACCCCGGCCTGATGGTGGAACTGAACTCAGGACCTTCTTGCTGTGTGGCAACAGTGCTAACCACCGTGCCACCGTGCTGCATTGCATCTTTCGAAAGATGCAACTTTTAATTTGAAGACAAACCTTCTGGTTTGATCTAATTGTTTTAAGTTTCCGTACCACTCAGTAGGTAAGTAAGTGTTTGCAGAGACGTTGGGATCTTCCACTCGAACTATGGGCGACCCCAGCAACCTGCTAGCAAGCAAAGCAACTGCAAGGTTTAAGAGCAAAAGACAGTTTGGCTCTGTCTTTTGCAAACTGCTTGCAATCAAAGCCTGCTCAAACATGATTGGTGAACAGAGCTTGGACTACAAGCACAGCATATTCTTGCCCTTTGCCTACAAATTCAGTTGCCAGAGATTAAACAGTCAAGACCTCAGCTTCATGTGAGGGTAATTTTGACTCATGTCAAGAGCTTAAAGATGAAAAGAAGTGTGTAGCAGGAAGCACTTCCACTTGCATTTAGTTAGTCAGCCTAACCGCTGTGTGCATATGTTTTAAACTACTCTGACACATTTGCCTTTCTTACATGAAGCACACAGCAGGTGGTAGCTCTCACAAGTGGAAATACTCTGTTTGGTTTAGGGAAGGAGATTTAGAGTTTGGAGGAGGGAGTACACATGGCACAAACTGACTCACCAGGCAATAAGATACGCGATTGAGCTTGGCAGCCTATACCACTATGTCATCAACGTGCAATGTAGGGCGGAAACGCTATTGTGGCGGAGGGGGTGGTTTGTGGCTCAGCTGCAGGGGAGGGGTGGAGCAGCGGATTCAGGGCGTTGTGTCAGGGGAGGCTGGTTGTCACAGACAGCAAGCATCTTCTAATCTGGCCCTCCCTGTTTCAGTAGCCGCCAGGCTCGGAGGAAGACAGCCGATCGGAGCGGCTGATAGGAGCGGAGCTGGCAGCGGGGATCGAAATGACAGAGGACAGACACTGGAAAGTGTAAAATAAAATAAAAGTTGCACAGAACAGCCATATCTGGGTCGTGTCAGGTCCTTTTACAGCTATATCATGAGGCCAGAAACTAAAACAGCTATTTTTAAATGTTGCACTTTGTAGCATTCAAGTTATATATAAAACTACTTTTTTTAAAAAGGATCTGGTGTGAGTGCGAACATTGCAGCACAACTTGATAAAGACCACGTTGAAGACCACATTCAGTCTGCCAAATGCTAGAAAATGTATAAGCCTCCAAAGTGCGGGCACGTTCCTCATTCCAGTGGTGGAAAAAGTATATTTAAAAACGACTACACTTTTTTCTAGCCATTTTCTACTTGTACTCTGTTACAACTCAAAGGAAAAAAAAAAGCAAATTCTGTTTGATTACAATATATCTGACAGCTTTATTTGTTACTGTGCAAATCATCAGACACAACGCTCCATGGATTCTGCTCCAAAGCAGGGCCTCTGTGCTCATATGCATCAGACACCAGGGAACGAACAGGTTAAAGACCCTTTAATGACTTCACAGGGCATCAGAACATGCAGCTCACTCGAGCAGTGCATGTGTGAAAACAGTGTTGATATTTTTCTTTTTTGTTTCATTTTGTGATTTCTGTGGAACTGAGAAAAAAGCTATCGCAGTTTTGTTTTGTTTTTTTCTCACTGATTTCCTGTTGTTACGGAAGCCCCACCTTTTATCAAGAACATGCTCACCCCAAATAAAACCACACATCCTCTCCAACGTTGCCTTTTATGTTTTTATTTCATCCTTTTTGATTTATTTTTGTCTTTATCCCCTGCACTCTCTTTGTGCCATTTTCATGCTCTGGCAGCTGAATGTGGAGCCGGTCTGTTGTCTAGTTTAAGGGGCATGTGTGATTTTTCATGCTGTGGATATCGGATGTGAAATATCTCCCTCTCTTCCTGAGACCCTCTGCTCATTAAATCAAGTCTGTGAAAGCTCCTGGGGGGTGGTGTCGAGGCAGGGGGCTGGGTAGGGGGGCACCTGTGAGCCATTTGTGGATCTGACCCCTAATTTTGAGAAACCCCCCGCAGTAACGCAAGACTTCTGGGAAAGAGAAAAGTTGAGCTGTGCTTTGAATGTAGGAGGCCTTCAGTAGCTGATAATGACATGTCTGCTGAGTGTTCAGCAGTAAACAAAAAAAGGGTCTTTAAAAGCCATACAAGAGAGTGAACTAAAATTATCACATGGTTTAAAGGCAATCCTTAAGACTGTGATACAATCGGTACCCCAGAATACTCACTGAACTGATTCGGTTTTGTCACCTGTGAACAATGAACACATTTCAACTTTTAAACCATCATAAACTGGAAAATTTCCATAACTTCAGATCAATAAGTGAAGCTTCTGTGTCATGATCTAAACCTCCAAAGCTGCAAAAAAAATGCATCGTTGTTTATTTTGCCTGTTGAGCAATTCTGTGGTAAATGTGGTAAAACTTATTGTTATTTATTTGTTAGTAGCTAAATGTAAATCCATTCATCTCCAAGGAGAACAGATATGCTGCATCGGATTTAGCTACTAGCTCACACACCTGCTTTCTTTGGCTAAAGTAATACAATATTATTCAGTAACTATTATTGCAGGGCAGAGTGGTGCAGTGGTTAGCAATGTTGGCTTACTATTGCCTTCATTTCCACTATTTGGCTGGGGTCTTTCTGTTTGGGGTTTCTTCTTCTATGCACGTTCCTCCTGTGTCTGATTTAGAAAATAAATTTTCGATGAAATAGATATTCATCTCCCCCAATAAATGGAAAAAAATGGATAGATGGAACAATATCTTTAATTATAAACTAATATGGTAATTAGTAATAATTAGTACAAATTCAAGGTATGCAAAAAGCATACATAAAACACATTCACTTATATGGTTACATTTAACATCCCAGTTGACCCCATTTCCCATTTTGCGAAGAGATGTTACTCAGAAATCTATTTCTTTCTTTTTTTTTATCTGATTGATTTTTGGTTTGTTTGTTTTGTTTTGCTCTCTGTTTTCCTGGTGATATTCTTCTTATTGTTGTTGTTGCTGTTGTTATTATTATAACTTTAGGACTTTTTGGTAAGTTTGAATACAGCAGATCCACATCAGTAACATCTGCTCTTCTCTCATCCTAATTCCTCATTATTTCTTCTTCATATCTTTCATTGACCTCATGATGGTTTCCAGTGAAGTCAACCTAAAGTTAGGAAAAGCCTGGACTGTGACAGTCACTGAGTCTGTGTGCACTGAAAAATGTTACTTGTTCTTCCTGCATCACAAATGAAGGAAGGCTGCTATAACCAACAACAATGCATGCTACAGTATATGCAGTAAATGCAAACCAGTTCTTATTTGCATTTTTCTGAGTTTCATAACTTGAAACTACTTAAGCATAAATCCAACATTGAACATAGCATTATGGTAAAATGGGATTACTTGTGTGCATGTGTGTGTGCGTGTGTGCTATCTTGACCCTTCAAGCACATAATTCCCTCTTTGGAGTTTTCCATTGCAGTCCTGAAGAAATTCCCACGCCTTCTTAGAAATGACTGAATGGAATTCCTCAAGCAGCTTTTCTCATTCTCCTTTCCTTTTTTTTTTTTGTTGTTGTGACTGCAAGAAGGCTGCAGGCCTCCATTCATTCTCTATGCTTGTCTTTCATCTCCCTCTTTATTCTTTTATGCCCTGCTCCTGCTCTCATAACCTGTGCACATCTTGTCTCACTTTCTCTATTCTTCTTTCTATGATTTTTTTTCTCTTCATTTTCCTTTTCTATATTTCTTTCTGCTATTATGGTAACTGCAGTGAGAGTGAACCACTTTAAAGCCCTGCTCTCTTCCTGTAAGATTTCAAGGCATGTTTTCTTCTTGTTGCCATGTTTTGACTTTGACAGGAACTTGCTGCAGCCATGGAAACGGAGCAACCTCACTTCACCTGTTTGTGTATATGTGTGTGACCGCAGACCACAGACATACACTAATACCCACATCTGCAGATCTTTTCAGGTTGTTCTGTGATGTTTGTGTGCTGCCAAAAGACAGCAAGCTGCAGGGAAGCTTCCTGTCTGAAAGGAAGAGGCCAGAGTTGATTTTGTACTTCTAGGAAACCAAAGTAGTTTTATCACATCAGAGACAACCGGAAAGAGCTGTAGTATGAGGCTGTAGGAGGAGCTGCTGAGCATGACTTTATTCATTTGTGCATTTATTTAATTTTAAAGTTTAATGTTGTGTTTTGTGTTTGCTTCTCATTGTGTTTCTTTGTTTTGGTCATCACTTTTCGTTGATGCATGCATGCAGAGAAGTGACATTGTTATGCAATAATAAGGAAGTGACATGTGGTATATTTTTAAATAGATTTAGATAGATTTGATACCAAACAGTGCTGTTGCTAGCCTCGAACAACAAGCAAAAAAAACCACACTGCAGATTCTGACTTCAATACTAAGATCCAGCTCACCCCTGTTATAATAATTCAAAGCTAACTATACTCTTTAAATAGTTTGAATCTAACATTTGATTCTAACTTCAAGCTATTTTTGGTTGTCAGAATTATCTCTACTTTGTGAGTGTGTGTGCATGTGCACATGTACTAATTCATACTTCATATGAAATAAATACATGAAATGCAATGCCTTGCATGTGCTAAAGAAGAGTTGTAAAGACATTACATGCAGAATGATGATGAAGACAGCATTAGCATTTATACATTGTGGTAAAAAGGATGCACATCCTCTTTCTATTATAAGACGTTATATCAGAAAGAAATAATCTGAGAAGCTCCTAAAATTAGGTAAATACAACCTTACATGAATTAACCTACATGAACTAAAGAACATGGCATACGTCATCATTTTTCTTTTAAATTGAAACAAAAATTAAGAAGCAGTCCTGTGGAAAAACTAAGCACATCCTTATTGTTTCCATGGGAACTAACAGGGTAATTAGCAGCCAGGTGCTGCTAATCCAATGTGCTACATTAACACATCATCAGCAAATGTGAGCACCACAGCTGGACTGGCCATTGGGCGTACCGGGCATTTGCCCGGTGGGACGATTGTGATTTTTTGTTTTTATGGGCCGATGTTTTTTTTGTTTGTTTGTTTTTGTAACGGTATAAACAATGAAAGGTGATGGATTAGCCAATTGGTCATAATGGACTCTGAGGAGCTCGGATGCACGCTCCTCCTTGCTTGGGCAACCGCTCTGAAAGCAATCTTATCAAAGACAAACAGAAGGAAATAGTATTGAGGTGGAAAGCAATGCGATTTGTCCCGGACCTCAGAATGCAAAAAAGACACAAAGCTGGAGTTACTCTGTGTCTTTACGGTGCGCACCTGCCTCTTCTTCTCTCATTGTCTGCCCCTACCTCTTCTGTTGCTACTGATCAATGATCAGCTGATCGGCTTTTCTCTCTTGTTTGTTTATTGCCCACTTTGCACCAGAAAGAGGAAACCAGCAGCACGTTTAAGCATGATAAGCTGTTGTTAGAATTTATTTAATATTACTTTCTAGTATCAGCTGATGTTTGCTGGAGCCACAGCCGTAAAAGCTGCTGGTCAAGATATCGGTTTGGATATCTGGTGAGAGGGAAACATGAAGATGAAACCAGGAGATGTCCTTACTGAATCATCAGAGCTGAACAGGTGATGGAGAAACAGGTTTACCTTTTAGGTGACATGAATGAGTTGAAGGGAAGTTATGAACTGTTTCTGAGAGACAAATGACACCAGGATCCTTTTCTAAGTAGCTGACAGCTGGTAACTGTGCAGGGGTGGATCTAGCAAAGTGTTGCCAGGGGCCCATGTAGGGCATTAAAAGGAAAAGGGGAGCACAAAGAAATACTTTCTTATTCTCATTTAAAATGTCTCACTTCTAAAAAAATAATTATCTGAGTCTTACAACCAAAGTGGTCATCTGATGTAAAATGTATTGAAATCATACATATACCAACAAGACAGTGCACATCACTGTCACAACAGCATTTGTTTTCATTCAAAGGCTTTATGGCTTTTCCCATAATACCCGGTGGGCCGGTCTCTAGTCAAAATGCCCGGACCAATTTTTTGTCCCATCCCAGCCCTGGTGAGCGCCTCTTTAAAAGCACAAACGTCAGCATGTTAAATGTTAAAGTTAATTTTAATAGAAAACTGCTAAAAAGAGTTAACTTTCTCCTCCATAGTGGTGTGAGAGACAAAAAGTGACACGAAAAACAACTATTTATTTAACTTTATTGTTGCTGCTAAAGTTGGTTCAACAAGCAACTGAATTATGAGGTGCACTTAGTTTCTCACTCAGCATTTCTGCATTTTTGGCTCAGTGTTTGTCAAATAACACAACATGAGAGTACAATGAAATACAGGTTAAATTCTAATGAGTTTTAAAGTCAACATTTGGTATGACCACCTTTATTCTTCAACACAGCCACAGCCTCAATACATATTGTCACCTATTTGAACATAAACTGGATTCACAGATTTTAGGTCTTGTTCTTGTATAATTTGGCGTGTTTCAGCCTTTTCTCCCTGCTTTGCTTCTTTTTTTAAGTTCAAGACATGTAAGACAAACTTTTTTTTATACATACAGTACAAACTTTATTTTTTCTCTTTTAAAGTCCTGTAAAAACAATTTTTATAAAGCAGCTTTTATTTTGCATTTTAATGACTATTTTGTGTGTTTTCACTTTTTTCCAGTAATCTATCTGTAAAGCATTATGTAACCTTGTTTTATAAAAGTGGCATTAGAAGTAAAGCTTTTCATGATAATTAATAACTGTGACTAGATTTTCCACTTATTGTGACAATACCAATACTCTAATTTTATATTTCCAAACTAATATAGAAAATGCAAACACAGACACTTCAGCGTGTCCTGGTTCCACAGGTAACATCTTGCATATCTATCATCCAGGAGGCATTTTAGTAGAATAATTACATCAGACTACAATCTACTTTTTAACTCTGATGTGCTAGCAATTTTTTTGGTCCAAAGGTTCCCTTATCTTTTGTCTTGTCTTCCTTTTCTCACCCCAGCCGGTCGCAGCAGATGCCCCCTGCTCCCTTAGCCTGATTCTGCTGGAGGTTTCTTCCTGTTAAAAGGGAGTTTTCCTTTCCCATTCTAGTCAAGGTGCTTGCTCATAGGGGGGGTCATATGATTTTTGGATTTTTCTCTGTCAGACAATCCCAGTCCACGGGGGTCCCTGCAGGTTTTAGATGTGTCCTTGATCCATCACAGGTGATTTAAATGGCTAAATTGCCTTCTCAACATGTCGTGAAGTTCTCCAGAGGCCTGGTAATGAACTAATCATGTGATTCAGGTGTGTTGACCCAGGGTGAGATCTAAAACCTGCAGGGACACCGGCCCTCGTGGACTGGGACTGGGGACCCCTGCAGTACGAGCTTGAACCCTGAAACAGGTTTATCGTTACTTTGGGATTCATTTTTAAAACATAAAAGTAGATGTTGCTGTTCCTTTTTGCACAACAAATCTATATTCAAGTATATTTTTTAAAGAAGTATAACTCATTCATTTTCTTTATTTTACAGCAATTTTGCCTTTTTTTTTAAAAGGGGGAGTTTGTACACAGCATCTTGCGACAAATTACATAATTTAAAATAGATAAACTAGAATACAGATAAAGAGTTACTTGGGAAAGCTAATAATTACCTATACTTCAATGCCTATGCCAACTGTATATATAGAAGTAAATGTGTAATGTAAAGTGTGGAGGAACTGGACAAAAAAAATCGGCCTTATCAGCAAACCTCCCCTGTGTACATAAAGATTAACCAAACAAAAGTTCTGGAGCCAGCGGTACTTCCATTAGCCACATCTCTTCACTAAGTTAAGTCATCTGTCAACTCACTTGAAAGGGCAAGAAGGCACTCCCACATTTCATAAAGGTAGGTATTACCCAGAAGGCCATTCAACTGTACTATGTACTCACGGTCTGAGGCAATATGTACTTGTGCTGTCAGTAAACTGAGAAAGGTTGGGGCTTTGTCAACCTTTCAAAGTCGCAAATGCTGGTCTTGCAGTCAGGAGTTGGAGCTATCACAAAAAATCATGATATGATATTTGCCATGATATTTGTATTTTTAAACAAACAAACAAACAAAAACTTTCACTCAGTATCAATTACTTACCCAGGAAATACACAGATTCACGTTTGTTCCATCCTTCACTCAGAAATCAAACTAGAAGCAATTCAGAAGCTCCTGCATAAAGTCTTATCTTTTCTTGCCTTATTTTGAAAATTCTCTGTCGTTCCTCTTCCTTACCAGAACTTGCATAAAAGTTTGAATTTTTGTTTATATTTAAGAAATTAAATGGTAAGAAAATGTTTGTGTTTTCAGTACAACTTCATGGTGATTTTGGTTTATGTTTCTAGTAAACTTTTTTTAATTATACAAAAAGATATTACTTGGAATAATCAGGTGAAAAAAAGAAATACCTGCCATTCCTAAAAGCTATTCATCCATCTTTAATAATCTGCCTGTCTGCTGTTATTATTTCAACATTTTCTCTCATTCACTCTTATCTTTCATTTTCAGTCACACATTAAGAAGTCTGACCTGCTGGCACATGCCCTAACCCTTAACTGCACACACGCACACATGCAGAAAAATCCCATGGGAATCAGTGTGTGGGTGTGTTTGGCTTGGCAAGCTCTGCATAATTTCATTTCTTCATGTTATCTAATACACAAAGAATAGAGGTGTACATGTGTACCTGAAGTCTAAAGAGACCAGGAATTGATGCCAAAACCTCTGCAGCACCTTTATTTATTTATTCCCAATTTCATCACAGCATTTAAACACAGCATTTGTTTGAAAATATTTCACAAGTCTTTTGCACCACTTGGCAAAACCAGAGCTGAACTTTGCCCACGTTCACGCACACGCACAACAGCTTCCTGTGAGTCCTAGAAATATGTCAGATTGCTCAGCCAATACAATGAAAATGCTCGAGAGGATTTTGTTTTGCCCAAAGTTCAGCCTCTCAGGCATCTCAGATTCTCCATCCAGGAGTTCAAAGCAAAATCCTTCAGTATTAATGGCAATATCCTTTCTTTGTGGGTATGTCACATCATGTTCTTGTTATCAGAGCATGTTTATAGTAAGTTATTCTTGGAGCCTCCTAGGTTTGGGTCACAGATTCAAGCAATAACTAAATGATGTTTGTTAATAAATGTAGTTTTGTGAAATCTTAATGCAAACAGTTACACAAACATTCTGATTTATACAATGGTGAGCATTCAGTTAGCATTAGCATTTGCAAAACGATCACTAGCTAACTTTGGCTAGCAGCAATCCTAATTTTATAACATATTAATTACATGGTATAAATAAGGAAAACCCTTGAAATGCTTTTATATGAAAAAGGGTATTTTTCCCACATTGCAAAGCTATGACATCACAAGAACTTGACTGGTCATTTGCAATTTTGATCCTGGACCAAAGTTAATGATGTAAACGCTATTAATGACGTTGTGCTGTGACAGTCATGACAGACTGGGGGTTTGTCTGGGATTCATTGCCCAGACTTCTCTAACTCAAAGAAACGAATACAAGATTTACTTCCATTTTAACCTAATCATTTATGTCTGCTATATCATCCTGATTATCTCACATCAGAGCAATTCAGTAGTGACACAGCCTATTTATCTTGCGCTGATGGATGGCATTACCTTGAGCTCCAGTAACACTGTGAGTAATCTTGGAGTCATTTTTGACCAGGATATGTCCTTCAGTGTGCATATTAAACAAATATGAATGACTGGTTTATTCCATTTGCAAAGCATCTCTAAAATAAGAAGCTTCCAAAATGATGCTAAAAAACTAGTTCATTTATTACTTCTCGGGTGGACTTCTGTAATTTTTAGGAGGTTCTCCTTAAAATTCCCTGAAAAGCTTTCATTTGATTCAAAATGATCTTGTGAGTGTACTGTATAAGGACTCTTATATTGGTTTATCTTTGCTGGCTTTCAAGGTTTCAAATAATCAATTGTATCTTAAAGACCTCATAGTACTATGTCATTTCACCCACAGACTGTGGGCTTATTTGTGGCTCCTAGAATACTTAAAAGTAGAATGGGGGGGGAGAGCCTTCTGTTTTCAGGCCCCTCTTCTCTGGAACCAGCTCCCAGTTTGGATTCGGGAGACAGATACCTTCTCTACTTTTACTATAAGGCTTAAAACTTTCCTTTCTGATAAAGCTTACAGTTACAGCTAGATCAGCTGACCTTTAATATTCCATCAGTCACGCTGCAGTCGGACTCAGCTGCTGGGGGATTCCCATGATTCATTGAGTGTTTCATCTTCATTTACCTGTTTCACTCACTCTGTTTGTACATAACTCTGGATTTAATTATTAGCTATTATTAATCGCAGGCTCTCTTCCGCAGCATGTCTTTTGTCCTGTCTTCATCCCCTCACCTCCAACCAGCTGCAGCAGATGGCCGCCCCTCCCTGAGCCTGGTTCTGCTGGAGTTTTCCTGTTTAAGGGAGTTTTTCCTTCCCACTATCGCCAAAGGGTTTGCTCATAGGAAGTCATATGATTGTTGGGGTTTTTTCTGTTTTCTCTGTATTATTGGAGGGTCTTTACCTTACAAAATAAAGCATCTTAAGGCCTCTGTTCTAATTTGGCACTATATTAATAAAAATTGAATTGATTTGCTACTGTCTTTCAAATTGTACTGACTTTAAAAACTATAGCGCCACTGCAGACACCGCCTACTCTGAAGCTTGGTTTCAGATTTAACAGAAGTTAAAGCCTGGACTAAGATTATTAGTGCTATTTAAGCTTTACATAATGTATTTCACATGAGATGGCTGGCTTAAATGTTTTCCATAATGAAACGAGCACTATAAAGGAAAAAGATTCGTGTTTTTTTATTCATCTTTATAATCATGGTCTCTCTGTTTTCTAAGTTTGATAGTAGTGTGAGTTTTACTGACAGAGTGATGCCTCTGTCATACACCGGCACGGCTCTGTAAACAGTGTCCTGCCCTTTCTCATTGTTCAACATGGGAAAGTATTTAAGAGTAGGAGTGAATCACACTGTCAGCTCTTCTGGTATTCAGTGTGTTGCTTATGTTCAGTTTCTGTGGAAAAGAGAAAGATAACAAAGTCAGAGTCAACTTTACTCTGAAGTAAAGTTTAAAAACAAGTTTTAACCATCGTGTAAATGTTATACTGCGCCTTCTTGGGATGTTCATGCACATCTTAAAATAATTCAACCTAACAAACCTTAAATTATGACGATATAGGTGCCTGTCTGGTAAGTCTCAATAGTTCAGTCTTAGATGGAGCTAAGCTAGTCATGTCTTAGTTATCTGACCAGTCTGGTAGATGTTTGAGTTTCAGGAAGGTTTTGCAATCCTCTTGAACTTTTATTTCCTTACTCACACAACTGACTAATCCTTCAGTCGTGCAGAGCTGTCCCTTACATATACCACAAGTCTATAAAAGGTTTAACCAGTCCTTCAGGTATTTGTCAAGTCCCTCAAGTCAAAAGTGTTGCACACTTTTGACTTGAGGGACTTGCACACTTTTGACTGGTCAACCACACAATATATGTTTAATCCTTGTGTCAGCAGAGTTCACAGTTAACCAAGCCACAGTAGTAGCTAACACAAATCATTCTCAGTTCATCAGAAACTGATGACTGATGGATCCAGTTCACTTTAACTTGAGGGGTACCCCCTTTGTTCCATTTGTACAGGGTCCACCCTCAGTAAACCATCACTGTTTGGTTAACAAATAATATATATATGACAAAGTAGGTCTGTCTTGAAAAAGAGATTTTAATATTGTGAGACCTTTACTTGTAAAAATAAAGGATAACAAAAGCTACGTTCTGACCTTTTACAAATCTCTTGAATATTTCCTTTTCTGCTGACACACAGTTTCATCCTTTTCCAGAGTCCAGTATACAGATGATGTGATTTCCTGGCTGTTGATCTACTTATGATGACATCACAGAAAATTGGCAGGCACACGGATATCTCCACAGACCCTCAGACTCACCATCTGATAATGAAACTTACGTCAATCAGACGCAAGCAGACCCTAGAAGAGTCATGGACACAGAATCTGTAAGACCTGTTAAAATCTGCATGGTGACAATATGTAAAGAGTATAGTTAATCTGTTGGCACCTTCAGTGCTACTGAGTGGGCATCATGAGCTGGCCTATCTGGAAATTAAAAGTATTCCCAATAGTGCAAACCTGTCTGAAGTGGACTATCTATGTCTATCTGGCTTCAGAATGTGAGTCCAAAGTTCACGTGTAAACTGTAGACATTCAAAAAGTTTATCAGACACAGAACTATTTAAGCCCGTCGCACTTTTAACCACGACTTTATCATTTTTTCGGCTAATTCAAACACTGGGTCATTGAGTGGGGGACTTGATTTTCTTGGTCAACAGCTGTTTGTAATCTATGAACGACAAGCTGTTCAGCTCCTTCAGAACCAAAATTAAAATTTTCCGCAGGAAAATGTGTTGTAATAGTTTCTGTGTAGATAACAGGTGTCATGAGAACATCACTGCTTAGACAAAAGATCACGTGTTTCACAAAATACGTAAGTTCTGGAGTGATTCTAAGTAATTTACACAGAAATATGGTGTGGGAAGTTATATAGATATACTTGTGTTGTATGGGGAGCACGGTCTAACGCAGGGGTGAATCACATGTCCCTTCATGATTTGGAGCTTGGTG
>NW_024582544.1:445293-456000 GCF_018398535.1 Haplochromis burtoni
TGTGTGTGTGTGTGTGTGTGTGTGTGTGTGTGTGTGTGAGAACTCCTCAGGGAAGTCTATTAGTTTTAAAGGTGTCACTCAGGAATGGAAAGTAGCACATGGGCGTAGACGTATATCCCACGATCCTCTGGAACCTAGTTTTAATTTCACAACTCAAATGACACACACTGTTATAGATACATTGTTACTGACTCACTTGTCATCAATATCATCTTCTTTCTTTCAGCTGCACACTTTTACTCTCGTCTTTCCTTCTACTTCTTTGGTTACCGTTTTCCTCCTCTCTGCCACCATCTCTTTCCACTTCACTTCCCCTTCCCCCGTTATTTCTCTCCCTCTGATGTACAGATGAACAGTTTGGACATAAATTTTCCCGTGTACATCTCTGTAACAGGCAGTAACTTGCATGGCGGGTGTACACGCTACGTTAATCTCCTCAGGCTATACGGTACAGCTTTATTACAGCTTTTATGTGAAGGATGCCTTTGATTCATTATCTGAAACATTGCACAACTTCATACACTGCAGCACATTGAATAAATGTAATTGCAGAGACCTCAAACAATAGCAGAAGATGGACGTGTTTCAACCTTTAGGACATACATTAATCTACTTTTAGATGTTGAAAGACCGAAGAGAGTTTAAGTTTGTGTAGCCTGGATTAAAGGTAATTGTTTATATCAGATTAATCACACTTGTATCATCAGATGATTCAAGAAAAGACAAGTTTACACCAAGTAACACCCTCAGGGCCAATGTGAAATTGCATTGGCATAATGCTTTTACTTGATGGTCACTTAATGCTGGCTTTCATGTAACAACTGGTTGAGTATTCATATGCAGTCATATTCCCAGAGTTTCACAACACTGCCATTATAACCTGATATTGGTGAGTATTCCTCTGCTGGTACTTTCTTGTCTAATAGGTTTGCTGCAGAACCACTCTGCAAAGTCAATATATAGCAATGTCCCACTTGGTCAGTGCAAATTTGCAGGTCAAAGTTTGACGTTTGTTCAAGTTTGACCTGAAAGATCATGCTGTGAGATAAGAATTCTCCAGAAACAGGCGCTTCAGTCAGTTTGAGCATTCTGGTGCATCTAGTTTAGTTCTTTAAAAGCCTAAATGCCTTCTCCATCCACATTGAAAGTGTAAGTTTAATGTATTATTTGTTCCCTGACTGGTTCTTGGATGGAATTTCCACCTCAACCAATAAACATTTGCTTTATTGTTTTGTTTTGGTTTTTTTATACTGTAGGTACAGTTTTATTTGATGTAGGAGATGTCTATTATGAAGATAGTACATGTGCAGTTTTTAGTGAAAGCATGAGGTCAAAACATGTATTAGATGAAAGTTATTGTTAAAAGATGAATGTTTTCATTTTTGTCCGTTTCCTTTATTTCATTTTTGTTTTTCTCCTCTTTGTTACCTTAATGGGTTTTATGGGAAAAACATAAAATGCGTTGCTATTTGAGGACGGTGGTTTTCTCAGTTTACTGGGAGAGCTACAGGTCTGAAGCAAGAAAGCTACACTTATTAGTTAATCAGGGTTTTCCCTCGTCACTTAGCAAGTTGTGTTTTCTGCTATGGGACAATTTCCTGCACTCAAAACACGCTCCGCTGCCACAGGGAGACGTAAAGTGATACATGCAGAGACACATTATGGGCCCCTTTACTTCCTCTGGTAAGTGCAACCATGATAAGAGTCTGGAAGTACATACTGTGGAGGCATTTGCAAACCGTGAAGACATTGCACAGCGAGGAGGACTTCTGGCTCTTCCTGCTCCACCTGCACCTGCCCTGAAAGGCCATGTGTCTCTAACAGTTCACTGGACATTATACGGGATTCATCGCAGCTGTGTTTTGCAGTCATCTGTCTCATGCACGTCTGGTCAAACACATACTGTATTTCAATCAATACAGTGGTCTACAATGGCTCCTTACATGATAGTTGCCCTCCCTTTCTTGAGGATCCTCCAGCTCCACTTTCCTGGCTGTCAGTAAATAGAACGAAAATTTTATCTCCAACTTTTATTTTCCCAAACAATGTACCAAAAAAGGAAGTTAAGGCATCTCTTCTAGGCTTTACTTCTTTAATCTTTGCTAAAATTTCCAGCCCCTCCGAATCACATTACACCTGCACAGGAAGAACAATGAAAGAAACCTGTTACTAGGAACTTAACTGACACTATTAAAAATGTTGTTTTTATTTCTAAAAATTGCCCACACTTTTCAAACCACTTTCAAATCCTGGAGAAAAAGTGATTTATTTAAATAATAATAAGACCTGCTGCTTCTGCCAGCTTGACACATGCACGCATGCTGTAACAGATGCCGGCTGCTCTTGCTGCCTTATTTGGTCGTTCCTGTGACACGCTGCACTGATACACGTGAGAGTTTCAAGACTGTTCCTTTCAGCCAAAAGATCACGTTTCAGTGCACAACTGCACACAGACATGGACACACAGAGCGTGCACGTAACAGCTGCTGCAAGCCAAGATATTTCTCCGGAAAAAAGATAGTCGAGAAAAAGAAACTAAAGGAAGCAACTTAGAAAGGAAGATAGGGGAAAAGGTGAAGGGAACAAAATTAAAGGAGAGGACAAAAGACAAAGAAGGGCCACTTCAAGTTTATTATGTGCATGCACTTTAACTTTTTTGCATGTTATCTAATGTTAATAAAATTACTCTGAGAGTCAAAGTTTAGATCCATTCCTAAACCAATACATTGCATGAAATGGCATGCAAAAAAAAAAAAAAAGCAAAATATCAACAGAAAACACACAAAATGTGTTCAAGCGCTTTCATGATAGCAGGGTGTAGATAGAAAAGAAGGAAATCTTCAGCGCTTCAGCACAGCAGATGCAACCTGCCGTAAGACACTTTTTTCAACACAGAAAGCAATGAGCTTAAAAGAACCCAAAGAACTGAAAAAAAAAAACATGGAAAAGGCTCATTTTAGTGCAGTGAAATGGCTGGAGCGTTATGTAGGTCTTCAAAATGCATATTAGCAGTATTCACACAATTGGCATTTGACAGCAAATTTTGTGGCAGTTGTTGCGTCAATTTTGATGAGACCAAGTTTCCTCAGTACACAGAAAGCATCTCCAGAAGAGGAGATAAAAGCAGAAAGAAAGATTTGATGTAGAAAGATTTGCTGCTTTTACTCAGTGGGAAAGGAAAACACCAAGTGACGCATCTTTACAGTGGGAGCAGACTCCAGACAAATACATACTTTCTTATCTTCTGTCCACAGCACAGCTTTCTTGCCTTCAGGGTGACTGCAGGTACAAACATAAAACAGAAAGATGTTGTGAAGCAGCTTCTCTATGCTTAACACATTGGGAAGCTTGAATGAATTATTTTTTTAGTTTATCAGTACTTGTGAGTGTGCATTTCTTTCTTTCTGCATAAACCTTTATCCAAGAGCAGTTTCCTGATGGTGGAATCTTGTGAGTGTGTGAGATGTGTCGAAGTATGTGATCAACAGTGAAGAGGATACAAACCACCAACAGTAAAAATGAGAAAAGGATCCACAATGTAACCTGTCTACAGCTTCAGCTGGACCAGTGATGGTAACAGCTCTCAGAGCATCATTTACCAGTAAAAGTTGGCTAATGCTAACTATTCAATTTTATTTATATAGCGCCAAATCACAACAAAAGTCGCCTCAAGGCGCTAACATGGTGACAAGCAAGCTAAAGAGGCACCTGGAAACCAAACATGCCTTCAGAGATAAACTAGATTTACTTCAAAAAAAGCACTGAGTTTCATGCAGAGACCCTTGGGCTGTGAAAATGGAAATGAAGTGGTAACAAAATATCATGCTATATCTATGGCCTGTCAAAAATGGCTTTGTCTGGCAATACAATCAAAAGAGGAAATGATGACATGTCTGATGACAGAGGCTATTCTGCAGATATGATGGCCAGACGTGCAATGGAATTTTGGCTTTCTTTGGTCTGCATGGCTCTAATTTGGTCAGTGTTAGTTTAGTCCGTTCAGTACACATATACACATGCATGTTCATCCACACTCGCGAAAGTATTCCTTTTCCCTCTCTCTTATGCTTTTCAGGAAAATTTTCTACTCTATATGAACGACGGCAGTCTTGATTAAATTCATGAAATGACAGAATTTTTCTGTTTTTTTCTGCATGGAAGAACCCTTCCATGATATTCCTGGAAATCAGTGAGTGGGAATTAGATAATGGATGTAGCAGAGGAGCACACTGCACTCTCCGGACATCAATCACCATATAAATGTCAAAAACAGCTGAGCTTGCGGCACACATTCAAACCCACAGCGGTGCACACTCACACACATGCACACGCAGCAGATCGATGAGCAAACTGACAACACGGACATTTTTAGATACATAAACACAAGCGAAGAAACAAGCAGGAACACACATCGTCTAGCTCTTTCACGTCAGGTCATTTATTCACATAAAGCAGACACGTGTGCGCGAACACAAACACATACACACGGCTGGCCTGCGCATGCTCCCACCTCTCAGCTGCTTTCAGCAGATCGCTGGAATTTCAGAGTCAGCAGGCTTGAAACAGCAACACATTCAGCTCTGGATAACAGTAAAGTGTAGCTTCAGTTTCAAAATCACTGCAATGGCTTTTATTTTTGCTTTTATTTAGATACATCCAAGATATGTTTTGAGATTTATGATGAAAAAATGGTTTTGAAACATCCACTCTTCTATCATAGAGTGGATGTTTCAAGCCGAAATCTGCACTTACATTAACAAATTATTGCAAGCTTGCGTAAGCTGCATACAAGCTCCCAGCGATGCCTGTATTTCAATCTGCTAATGACATCATTTGTAATATGTGATGCTGCAACCATTTTAAATGTCTGTAAACAAGGTTACCAAAATAGTCTTATGAAAATCAGCCCTTGGGTCTCAGTACAAATGTGTTCTGTGTTTTCCTGTGGGAGGGAAGCTGAAGCCTGCAGACCACCACAGGATACGCCAGGACATGCCCAGTTTCTGTCAACAGAGAGAGACAGAAGGAGACCCTGGTATTAATTAAGCTCTTTTTGAGTTGAGCGGAGAGAGAGAGGGAGACAAAGAGGGAGGTCTCGCTTGTCTTTTCCTTTCGGGCAACTCAAATTCAAGTCACAATACTGTTAGATCTATAAGCAGTAGTCAAATATAGACATCATCTGCAATCATCTATAATTATATATATGTATATATATATGTTTTCCTGTGTAACTGTATTTAAATATCGCTAAATTGTGGACCAAAATGCAGACAAACCTCGACCTTTGGGGATCCCGAGCTGTACTCCATGATGTTCCATAATCTTCAATTTTATTTTGCGTGACAGGTATACTCATGGCTCTGTTCATCAGACAGAAACACAGACAGTCAGAGAGAAAAGACACATGTCTGGACATGACTCGAAAAAAGAGAGACCCTCTCTTTGTTATGAGAGGGACAGACGGGGTAATCGGAGAGGGTGGGAGGAGAGAGAGAGCGACAGGAAAAACTGCAGATGAACTCTTCATTGTCTCTGTCTGACACGTGTGCGTGAATGAAGACGTGGACGAGAAAGAATCTCATTAAACTGTTTAATATGCCACCTTTTATTTCTGATGCACAGTCCGGCTGAATTATCGGGAACAAAAGAAGTCAGCAGTGTTGTTTCACTGACCTCGTATGGATGTGAAGAACTGACCTTGCTTTTTGTGTTTGTGTCACTGGGAGTTAAATCTGGGGGAAACACACAGAGGAAAAGGAAATTTCTCTACTTATTTGTCTGTCAGATTGAAGGAAGGAAGGGGTTCGTCACGATAGATATTACAGGTCAAAGGTCATGGTCAGGGTTTATATTTGGATATGAGGAAACCTTCACAGGGATGCCAGAGTCGGGGATTCCCCTTTTGCTGATCTAAAAGATTTAGATCAGATTATACTTTTTTTCTGACTCACTTCTAAATTATCGAAGTGGAGAAGTCACTTGTGAAGACACGGTGTCAGACTGTGGAATCTTTGGTCGTGTCAAAAATAAAAACAGGATATTCTAAATTTCTGACTGCACGTGTACTACCACTGCTCTTCTGTGTCCCCAGGGTCGCTGCCAGCAGACAAGCCCCAGGGGCATCGCTGTGTGTCGCTATGTTCACGACTGTGTCTACACTTTGAACTCGCAAGGAGTTTGTTAAATACTCTGTTTTTGTTGTGTTATTGCTTAAAAAAATCTACAGCATGCAACGCCCGCTTCAGCTGCTGAAAACCAGTCCGACCTTATCGAGATGAACGTAGCACTTGAAAACTTATTAACAATGTATCTTTTCTCCTAGTCTACCAACAGCAAATGTAATGAAGGCAAAGTTTCCAGTCAGTCACTGTAAGTCGGTTAAAACTGTAAACTGCCAAATTGTTTCAACACATTGGAAGATATTGTAACACTCATAAGGAGGCCCAATAACCTCAAACGTTACAACACGCAGCCCACAAGTGTTACTTGTGCACACTGCTTGCAGGTCTCTGGGTTACTGGGTAAATGGTGCAGTTGAAACGCTAAAACCAGTTTGCTGTAGCTTTGTTGTTTGTGTGCTGCTGCAAAAGTCAGAGGAGACTCTGAAGAAAGATAGATCAAATTTTAAGGCGCGTGTTTGATTAATATCTCTCTCTCGCCTAGTGAGAAAGAGGGAAGTTTGGGAGAAGTGGCAATTTTTTTCTCTCCACTTCTGGATAACAGAAAAAGTCCAGCTGGCAGTTCAGCAGGTCATTAATTGTTATTTCCTGGAGAAGGGGGGAGCTGTTCTACATTGGTGGGAGCTGCAGCACCTTTATTAAGGTGTTTCACTGGCTTTTGTTTACAGTTTAAACTATTTTTTGTTTTCATATATGTCCGTCTAACCTGCACTGTAAATATGCTACACTAAGCCAGTGCTGAACAGACGCTCTGACAAAGGCTCTTTCTCCCTTCACCACTTAGCAATTCTTCATTTCAACTGTATTATTAAAGGTAAGATATGCTTGCTTTTTGGCTCATGGCAATTCAGAGTCTGAGCAATGACTTTATGGCTTTATTTAAAGTGGATTAACCCAGAGAGCCTTTGCACACTCTGCGGGACAAATTAGCATCCCTGCTTTTCAACCTTTCCTCATCACCTGACTTACACACCTGTACTCGGTCCCCTCATCAGCTCCACCTCTAACCTGAGTGTAAACAGTCCTGCTTTTTCATCCCATGACATGGTCAAATGTCAGTAAACTTTGAGTTTATGCCTCATTTAACAGAGCTGTTACACATTTGTATCAACAGGTAAAAGCAGCAACAATTAATTAACGAGACAAACAAATGAGAAATAACGTGGGGTTTTTTTAAAGTGAATTTTTTTTTTTAAACACACTTAATTCAAGAGAATCTAAACTAATGCCAGTCTTCATCAGAATCCTGTTTATTTAATTGTTCATTTGTTTTCCAACACATCTGATCAGTTTAATAAAACTGTAATTACATTTTTTTTAAAGGCTTTCATCTTCAGCCAAGCAAAGACAACACAATTTTGTTACTTTTAATGAATGGCAAACAGCCGAGCAGTGAAAACCATCTGCTAACTTCGTATTCTATGTGTCACTGATTCAAACATAATCATAGTGAAACCATGCATGTCATAGTGAAACCAGTTTCTGAATGCTGATCCCATTAACCTCACCACGGTCCTCAGTGAATCAAAGGAGAGAACCACAGAGTGCCGAAGTCACGTTACACTAACAGCTCTACGTTTATTAATCCAGAGATAAGGGAAACACTTGTCTTTTCCAGGAGGAGGGTTACATTAAACCCTGACTCTATAAATGTCTTTATTCATAAAGTTTTGCATTGATGAGGAAATTAATTTGCAGGTTTATATTTTAACAAAATCTGAAATCCCAATAGGACACTAGTTCACTTTTCAACTTAACATCAGCTCTTTTACAATCACTCGGTCATCAGTGTAAGGATGGAGACACTGATTATGTCACAAATGTATTACCAGCTCAGAATAAAGTCTAAAGTCTCCGTCTTTTAAATACTGAGACTGTGAACAGTAATGCAGCTGTCAGGCTGTCAGACAGTCAATATTTTCCGTGCCTCACTGTTCAAATCACACTTTCTGTATCTGTTTAAAGTCTTAGACACAAGACACTGATCAATGATCAGTCAATTATCGTGTCGTAAACGGTCACACTGAGGTAAAATGTCTCTCACAGCTCAGATCTGGGAGATGATGTGAGTAGTTTAACAAAGACGAAATGACTGAGACTCTGAAATTGAACTGATTGCATTTTAAATATGTTACAGACTGAGTGTAATCTGATGATTGATATATTACTAACTCGGAAGACCAGAGCAGATCTGCCCAAAGGTAGGTAGCCTCTGTAACAAATCAGCAAACCGTGTCCAGGTCAGAGTCCACGTGCACAGCACCGTGGACCTTTAAACAGTTTAGGATCATGGATCCGGCCCAGACTACCTTACTGTCTTGTTTTTTCCCAGCACGATCTGTATTCCTCATTTATAATGGCTCATTCTCCCAAAAGTACACTCAATACAAATTAAAAAGATTATAAATCTGTGAAACATTAGATCTTTCTTATATTTCTCTTTACTCGTAAAAGAGAAATATATATAAAAATGAAGTTATTACATCAGTACATTACATTACTTTAAAACCTGAAGGCAGGAGTCATTCAGTCTCTGTCAGGTTCCAGCTGGTAATCATATGTAAATTTAGGATTCCAGTTTCAATTAATGACAATTTGGGTAAATGATGATCAAACAGTACAAAAAGCGTTAATTTTTTTTAATCAAACGATTGTACTGCCTGTGATGATGGTGATTGAGACGACTTATTTCTCCCATCGTGTTTTTTTCACATAAATCTCACCGTGAGCACGACGCACACTCGTATTCCTCGGTCCACTGGATGAAAACAGAGGCTCTGCTTTTTATTTACCCGTTACCGTGGTTAATCTTGGCATCTGAGCCCCTCTGATGATGGCTTTTTTCTCTACTCAGGCATGAACTTCATCATCTCTGAGTTTATTTTTAAACTCAGAGTTTGTTGAACCTGCTTCCTGGAATAGGGCCCAGCTTTCACAAGCAGCAGCAGCATTCCAACTCCTGGACAGGTGTTGCTCAGGCACAGCTAGAAGTCAGTCATGTAAATAATCCTCTGCACGAGTTAGTCAAGAGAGGCTGTGCGTCAGGCCTCTTATCCCCACAAATAAAGACATGTTAAATACGCTTAAACCTTTTGGCTCATTTGTTTGTGGTTGTTTATTAAAATTATAGACTTTTTATAAAAGATGAGCCTCAATGTGGGAAACAGCTGAAATCAACTCCGGTTGCTAGAAGAAAATTGATAGTAAAGACATTTATGGGAAATCCACAGTGTGCTCTCTTGATCTATGGCCTCAGTAAACACTTCCTCAGTAAGTTTATGGTCTCAGCCACAAGTTTCAGGTCTTATTGAATACGGTATTATGATTATTGTATAAATTCCAGATAAAGCACGATATGATTTATGGCAGTGCTACTGTGTAATTGAAAGGCTGCTACCATATGTGCATGCAGTATCTTTGGTTTCTCAGATCAGCTTCTTGCTTGTCACGTCTACTTTTAAGTATGTGTATGTGAAGTGCGTGAGAGTGCTGCAGGACATATATGAGGACAGTGTGACAGACACCAGGGAGGGGAAAATAAGAAGACCATAGATGCGGTTTATGGATGTAGTGAGAGAAACATGGAGGCAGATGATCCTCTGTAGCAACACCTGATGGGAGTGGCTGAAAGAAAAAGAGGGTGATGGCAAAAATGCTCACAGAACAATGGGTGAAGTCATGGTGCCTACATATATCCATCTTTCGCACACAGTTTATGAATAGATCAACAGCCAAAATAATATTAACTTCTCTGTACATGCGCTTTTCTACTCTGTTTTCCAAAAAAGAAAAAAGCCTTTTTGCTAAAATCTAAACAACAGAATAAGTTTAAAAAAAAAAAAAAAAGACAGACTTAAGTTCTCTTTGTTCAGATGGGGTCATTCGGATTATTACTTCCTAGTGACTGATAACCAAACATCTGTTAGTAATAACTGTGAAATCCCAGCTGTGAGCAGCTCTTCACTGAAAGACACTCCTGAGCTTTAATCTGCTGCCAAGGAAGCACAATAAAACACGGTGACTGTTAATGGCTGACAAAAAAGTCTGCAATGAAAATCATTCCTAAGCTACCTACGAAATGTGTCATTCATTCACAACCGCACAGTCACACTGGGATCAACTGCCGTGGATCACAATGACACATTGCATGTTTGTAGCATGAGCGGGGACATGAGGGTATTAGAAGATTTAGGATTAAAGTTCCTAATTTCTCTAATGTATAACTCTATGAAACAGCAATGTGGTGGGCACTGCAGCTACTGCAACTATACATAAAAAGCAAAAACAAAATCCTGGCATTGACACATTGAGACTGCATCCCGTGGTGCACGATGCAGGATTTTCTCAGGTACTGAGAGTTTGACTGTTCCTGTACGTCCCAGTTTCATGGTTACCTCAACACCTTGGGATCTTCTGTTGTATTTTTCAAGCAGTCCTGGCGCAGTTTATGTAATGTTGTAGGGTCCTACCAAGAGACAACACCCCCTTTTGGGTCTTCTACAGCAGAGAGGAGTTTGATTCAGTTTGG
>NW_024582544.1:456020-457334 GCF_018398535.1 Haplochromis burtoni
GACCATATAAGAGAGAAAAACCGCAGTGATCCCTATGAGTAAGCGCTTGTCAAGGAGAGCGGAAGAACATCTTTTACATCAAAACCAGGCTCAGGAAGGAGTAGCCAAGGGGTCAGTGTGAAGAGGAATGTATATTTGGAAGATGAAATTACTAAATGTAAAATGAATTGTCTCTACTATATCTGATATAGTTGGCTGATATTTTCCACAATTTAATGAAGCCTGTGAAGGACAAATATGCTGCCTGACTCCCATGGGCAAAGATAACTCTGAGTCCTTTTCTGTAATTGGATATTCTTCATATTTGAACAGCTTACGTAGGGCCGTGTAGCAAGGCACTGGGAGTCATCAGCCTATTTCTGAGTCAGTGCTGATGTACCTAAAAAACAACCACAGAGCTACGGTTAGGGTTAAAGATTGTTTGTGCTTCTTTCCCAGAAACTTCAGTAACACATTATGCCTTTTTTTTCATTATCTTGGGTGAAAATCCCACATAACGCATGCTTATGCTTTGCTTTTCTTGGGTTAGGGGAATCTTAAAAACTACAACAACCTGCTACTTTGCGGCAGCAATTTGTCAGCTTTTCATCACAGGGAACCAAGCAGCATCCATAAACAAATGTGTTCTGGTCTCTACAGAGTCCTGACCTCAACCCCATCCAGCAAATTTGGGATGAAACAAAATACCAGCTACAAAGTGAGGCATCATTACCCTTAATTAGTGTCTGACCTCACTAAAGCACAATTACCACTAGACAGAGAAACCACTAACAACCACCAACCTCGTGCTTTTTGTCAGTGGACTAGGGTACAATCTGCATTCAATTCTGGGTCGATTACTCTGCTTTGGCCACATTTATTCATTGGCTCCAGCTCCTGGGCTAGTGATGGAAAGATTACGCCCCTGCAGATACCTGAATGTTTGTCTCTTTTCTAGTATGTTGCTCTTCGAGACTGCTCCTTATAGCTGCAAGTGAGAGCAAATTCATAAGTTTGGAGTCTCTGACAGAAGCACAACCTGGAGAAAATCATAGGACAAGTTATCCACTTCACAAGACTGCTCAGCAGGTAATAACTCTGACTGGCTTTAGCTCTGCACCAACTAACAATGACATCTTCTGCCATTAACAAATCAATCCCTTCATAAACTCTGTGCTATAGAGCCCTCTCAATATAATGTGTGACAACCAGAGAGGCGTACTCCATCTAGTGACAAAGGTTATAGATAGATAGATAGATAGATAGATAGATAGATAGATAGATAGATAGATAGATAGATAGATAGATAGATAGATAGATAGATAGATAGATAGA
>NW_024582544.1:457354-488925 GCF_018398535.1 Haplochromis burtoni
GATAGATAGATAGATAGATAGATAGATAGATAGATAGATAGATAGATAGATAGATAGATAGATAGATAGATAGATAGATAGATAGATAGATAGATTAGATAATATAACCACTTCAAAGACAAAGAAAGACAGAACCTCATCATTGAGGTTAACCTGGAAAGGCTGACCTGTAAACCTCTTGACACTAATAGCAGATATACAGATATTACCTGTAATCAAGGTTTTTAGGCACTGATGGTGTGTTTCAGACTCTGAGCAAACTCAGAACTGAGCAGAAACTCCACTTCTGTTTTTGGTATTCACCTGCAGTCTCAGTTTTTATGGTGTCTCACAAGGTTTGTGACACAGCTTGGTAAAGCTCACGCATAAGTTGAAACCTCAGCTCAGCTATAGTTTTCAATGCACCACCTAGAAGAGGAAATCAATCTGTATTCTTGTCTTTACACTGACTCTTTATGCAACTGTGGCACTTTAAAGTTTGAAGATGAAGACTGAAAAATAATCAAACACCCCAAAGAAGATTTTTCCAGCTAATGAAACGCTGTCACCGAGATCTTTCTCATATCATTCAAGACATGGAGAATGGCATCTGTTCTCCTGCTAGAGTCTAAGGAACCATAGTCCTGTGTCCTTGAGCGAGGGCCACAGTGTGATTCTAAGTGTATAAATGGAAGGAGTGGCTGACAAACAGTAGCTTGTTCACTCAAGCGCTTTGCATAAATTAAGAATAGTGAGTAGACTTCTAACAATTTCCACCACCCTAACCTCCCAGACACCTTTGGCTGACAATAGCACCAGCGTTAATGTTTTACAGCACCGTATGATAAACTTCACGGGAAAACAGTTTCAAGAAAAAGAAGCTGATAAAATCTTTCTAGATTTCTTTGAGCCACAACAGCACAATGACCCACAATCAAAAGGACTTATGTTTAATCAGTGAGACTAACAATTCAAAGAAAAGACACACTCACAGTATTTGTTCTTATTTGCACTAAAGTGACCTTTCAGCATACCTAACATGAGCCGATGATCATACAATAAGGGGGAATTAAAGCTGTTTTTAAATCTTCAACAAATCCATGTGGCTTAAGCATTTTTATCCTAAAATAAGGTGATAGCAGATGAATCTGTCCAGATGCAAATGCTGCATTTGTTAAGCATCTAGCTGACCCTAATTGTGTTACGATAGATCTAACATGAAATGCTTACAGGTCTGCTTTTTATCATCAGCATATCAGCAGAATTTCTTTGTTCAATATGAAAATGAATTGTTATTATGTAGCTGTTTTGAAAACGATGGTCAACTAAAAAAAAAAAAAACTGGGACTCCCGCATACTCTCCACTAAGCATTACTGACCACACTACGCATATTTATTGGCTTCAAAAAATCTAATAAAACTGACATCAAATAACACAACAAACACAATCTAGGCAACCTTAAAAACTTTCCAGAAGGGAGATTCCTGGTTCCTGGTTGATTAAATGGGGAAAAAATATCAGACTGGATCAGACATTATAGACAGCCTGAGGCTATGGCAGGAAACTGATTCAGGCTTAACTTAAAAACTTATCAGAAATGAAAATTTGAAGCCTAAGTATAGAGTACAGAGGGCGTCTGTCTTCTGAACCCAAACTGGGAGCTGGTTAGGCAGGCGAGAGGGGGCTCTTGTCTGGTTTTAAAGTCTCCAGAAACCAGGAGTACACGTGCAGTCTGGGAAGGAACTGCTCTACTGGGGTAATATGGTACTATGAGGCCATTAAGATGTAATGGGCCTGATCATTTATGCCTCAGGAAATGAATGAAAAAATTTCTTTAACCAGTGAAGAGAACCTAACATTGTAGAACACAAAAGCAGCACAGGCAGACAAATGTCATATAAGCAGTTAATGGCTAAATTGCATTAGGTAGGCTTTTCAGTACATTTCATTTTAAATGTGACATGTTTTATGGTTCAGCTGTGCTTAAAACTGTTTATTTAGTGCCTTGTAATGTTTAAACATTCACAGCTGTACATGTCATTCTCAGATGTGTAAGTTCAAATGTTACTGATAAAACAAACTTTAATGTGCCGTACACTGAGTTATACTCCATAAAACACATATCAGTAAGTGAGTTGTGAATAGGGAGTGGTAAATGTTCTAAGGTCACTTTTATTTGTCAACTATTTGAACAGGATGTCCGATTCTTGTTTATCAAAAGATTTTTACTTTCTTTACTGCTCCACACCCTCATCCTAACAAGCAAGGAACTCCATATCCAATCTATCATTACAATGACAGCACTGTTGGTAGTGAATCATTTAACTGTTATAGTTTTCCACCTGACCAGGAGCAGGAACAGGAAGTACTAACTAGGACAATATACAGTGAAGCCCAACACCCCCACACCTGTTTAACTGTTCTAATCTCTGAAAACATATATTGCCAGTACCACCTACAATTCAGTGTCTGTTATGCATGCTGACATACTAATGACGGCAATAATTCTCATGCTAACAAAGTAAATTAAAAGTTACTCCTTCTTCTTCTTTACTAACACTGAAAAAGTTAGTGGAGATCTTTGTTCATGTGAAAACAATATTTTCTGTATTACTTTAAAAATGCACCTAAAACAAGAAAATTAGCAGGAAATCAAGGAATCAAGGCTTTCTTACAGGATGGGTAAATGACCTGTTAAACTGTTGTTTTGGAAATATTAAAATGAGATAGATCCATATCTGAGTGACTTAATTTAAACTCGCTTTTAATACTTAAGATAACAGCTGTGTTTGTATAGACAGTTACAGGAAGTGGAAGGAGTTTTGTTTCATTAGAACAGAATTTCCCTCTAACGGTCACAACCTGGCAGGTGTGGATCAACGCACCTGTAAATCTTACTTACAGGTGAGTGTGTGTGTAGTCTTCATTTCCATCACAGTGTAAATAAGAGCAAAGCTTGTCCCCAACTTAAATTTGGAGTTACGATATGTATGTGAACTACAGTTAGTTTTCCAAGACTTTCAAGTCACAGCACGCAAAATATTAACAAAATATTCAAATAAACAAGTTCTATTCAAATTTGCCATGTATTATTATTTTTTTGTTGTTGTTTCTTTCCAATATCTACATGAGATTGAGAATTATAAATGTAACTTTCACCTACTCTCTCGCTTGACTGTAGTGGTTTGTGAATTTTCCACAAAAAGCTACAGAAAGTTAATGGCATAGAAATGAAGCCCACTAATCACTGATGTCAACGAATGACTTGTTCACAACACAGCAAAAAGCAAACAATCCACATAAAGAATTTTTTTTTAAAACATCATATATGTCTGTAGAGATTTTCTATTCTCTTTTGTCAGTGATCATTTTTAAACTGCACATAAAAGATTTTCTCTGTGACTTTTCTCGATTACAACAGCCATTGACTTTTGGATGCAGCTGCATGTGAGATTAGCTGGTGTTTACCCTGCTAGCTCCCTGCTACAAAGTCTGAGTGATGTCAGGTTGTAGTCGTGTAAGAAAAGTACAGCTGATACTGCAGTAGTGTGAATACTATTTCCTACTATAATACTGCATATCCATACCCGATTCGAGTTCATGTGTGGAATCAACTTATGTCTAAACCTTCTGCTCTGTAAGTGTGCTGATCAGATGTACAGATCAGCTGGATGATGTCTTGACCAACACCTTCAACAACTACCTGAGCCAGGCAGTTTCAAATTCACCCCCGGCAGCCTATTCTGTTTCAGGAGGCTAGGCTTGAAACCAGTCTGCACTAACCACCTCCCTGGACTCTCTCCAGTTTGGAAACCATTCATTCGCTCTACTGATGACACTATATTCCTTGCACTTGCTTCAGCCTCATCACATTTGAGGACCTCTGGAGGAGGACGCTTGTGTCAGAATACTGTTCACAGACTTTAGTTTAGCATGCAACATAATCATGCTTCAGTATGTCCCAGGAAAACTGAGCTCACTCGACATCAACACCTCTCACTGTAACTGAGTCATGAACTTTCCTGACTGGGAGGCCTCGGGCAAGTTGGATTGGCACTGACCCTCACAAAGAGCACAGGATCCCTATGAGCTGCTTACTCACTTTAGTGATTCATCATTGTATTTTCCATCCAAACCACTTTCTCAGGTTGCAGATAACACCGTGGTGTGGGTCTCCTCAGCAACAATGAGTCATCAACCAAAAAGGTGCAACTTTTTTGGTGAACAGGCGTGGAAACAAAAAACTGTCTTTGTATATTCACAAAACAAAAGGATTGTCATTTTGTTGAGGCTTTCCCCCACCACCTACCTCCCCAGTGTATATTTCAAGTTCCTCAGTACCATCTCACTGGATAAGAAAGAAGGGCTCCACTGCTCATCAAGGAGGGCAAACTTCGCCTTATCATCACCACCCATAGACATTAAAGACTAGATATGCACCAATCCTTTTATTTGTTTGTTAACTAAATTAATATATTTTCGTATTTACTCAGAAGAAAAAAAATTGCACTTTATCTTTATATGTGAGGAAACATTAATATCAACTTAAACACAAAGTGGAAATGACGTCAGGCCCAAGATATAAAAACAGAAAACAAATACACCTGCGTTACATATATTTGCACAAGTCATCTGTCAGCTCAGTGTGAGAGTGTTTACTGAAAGACAAGGTGATTTTTATCAACTTCATGAGAATTCATTATATCTCTTTAAGTGCAATGAGAGTTTTTCAACAAGTGTCACAGATAAAAACTGGAGTGAACAAAACAGAAAGCTTTGTCTTCTCAGCTTTTCAGTCACATTAACTGACTTGACCACAGTTTATGATTAAGTCAAAGATACTGCAACCACACAAAGACAAGAGGGGAAAATACCTCCACATGACTCACCCTTTGTTGGTAGCCTCATCCATGCTAGAAACCTCTGCACTGCTGCTGTTGAAGTAAACACAAAACAACAAACCGACAAATGAACTGAACACATGGACTCACTGATCAGACCAATGTCATGTCCAAATATCTGACTGGTATATTCTTATTAAAGGCCGAGGCTACCCATAGAGAAACTATTCACTCTTGGCGCCAAAACACAACAGCAGTCACCTCAAGGTGCTTTATATTGTCAAGACCATACAATAATACAGATAAAAAACCCAACAAAGAAATAAACCCATTTCATCAAGCACTTTGGTGACAGTGGTAAGGAAAAACTCCCTTTTAATAGGAAGAAACCTCCAGCAGGGTCAATGACGGGGAGCCATGTGCCACGACTTACTGAGGGTAACATAAAAGTTTCTATAGCATATGGGCCAACACAAAAAGACAATGACTCATGCATCTTAGTTCCTTGTCACCTTCTTATTTATTAGATTAGGTTAGCTTAAGTGCCAATAACAATATATCCAATCTATCCATTTGCACAACTTGCAGTCTTTGAATATAGTGAAACCATAACTTTATCTCAGTAAGACAACAGTTACAAATTTTCATAGTTCTCTGACTTGTGATTGTTATCTGCACTGTAAGACCTCATGTATTCTTACTGGTCTGTTTCTGCCACTGAGACAATGACCAGGCACATTTTACATGTCGCTTTCTGTTACTTTGTTGCATTATAAACCATCTGTGTACTGTTTCCCTGACCCCTATCTCTCACTGTTTTTGTTTTTAGTTTCTAAGTTTTCAGTTGAGTAGTACTGTTTATATTGTGCTGCTCACATGGTAGTGTACGTAATGTCCATAGTGATGTAGTTATATGAATACCCTCGTAAACAGCCAAACTGTTTACAAAAAATATAATCAAATGTTAAAAACTGTATGCTGGGGGCAAGCAAAAACCTATGCAGCTAGAAGAAGAAGTAGAAGAAGAAGAAGAAGAAGTAGAAGAAGAACCAGAAGAAGAAGAAGCCTGTGAGGAAGTGCCAAAACTGCAGTTCCTTCACTGGCTCCAAAAATACAGGTTTTTGCAGCTTGGTACAAGGAATGGTTTTGGCCACCATGGATAAGCTTACCAAACTTGTTAGCATCAGTTAAAACATTAATATCAAAGCTATAAATGTGGAATCTGAACCAGAAAACTGAGTAAAGTATTGATAGCTTTTGTTTTCCTTCTTCTTCAGTAGTTACTAGTTGTTGCTGTTTGGAGAGAACATCTACAGCAACAGTTCTTATCTTCACATGAATGAACCCCACCAGACAATGCCCCCCTCTCAAGTGTCTAATGAGAAGATTTTGTAGCGGTTTATAATAAAGTCACACTATCAAGCTTTAGTACGGTATTAGCAAGTGCTTAATTCATCATTTATATATCAATACTCCTTCTTAGTGTGTCATTTAGAAATACATTTATACATTTATAAATCCGTTACTGTTACACCATGTACATCTGTCACTGCTACTAGAGCACTGCTAGTAATAATTATAATCATAATCATAGTCATAACAATATATCGATATTTGTAAATGGTATACTAAGGAGGAGTAATGCTATATAAGCACTTGCTAATACCCTAATAATGCTTAATAATGTGACATTATTATAAGTGCTACCAAAGAATTTAATTTAAAAAATTGCCACTCAGAGAAACCATTTTTCTCGTGCAACATTAAAAAAAGGTCCTTGCGAGGTTTTGCTTTGTCATTCACTCTGGATGATTTTGGTTGCTTTCAGCCAGATACTGGACTTGCTTCTTGCACCGTGTGACAGGTCATCTCTACCTGGGAGTGGATAGTATTTCAGTGTCTCTGTTACTCTAGCTGCACTCTCAGCTTAGACGCGCTGTGCTTGTAGTGCTGTTTTTTTCAGCAGTCACTCTGTCAGCTGGTGTGTCCACATCAGCGCTC
Organism: Haplochromis burtoni; assembly: GCF_018398535.1. Taxonomy (NCBI): domain Eukaryota; kingdom Metazoa; phylum Chordata; class Actinopteri; order Cichliformes; family Cichlidae; genus Haplochromis; species Haplochromis burtoni. The sequence continues at coordinate 464,177 of NW_024582544.1, forward strand.
TGGAGCTGCACAAGCAACACACTGAGTTAATGTGTTACTAGGTGTGCATGTACACAGTGTACCTGGAAAATGTCATAGTGGTGACCGTGTGTGTGTTTAGATTCTATCATGTGCTAAGAAAGCGTGCAGTCAAAGAAGTTAGCATTTACATTTTTGCACTGCATGCAGCTTTGTGTTTGTGTGTGACTGAGAGACTTTATTTATTAAAACAAAGGGTGTAAATTGAGCTTGACCCTGACCTAATTTGTCCATGTCAGCTCAGGACAGGATCATCATGGGCTCACGGGTTTCTTGAAAGTATTTGAAGGCATCATTTTATTTTATTTAGGTTGCTTCATTAGAAAAAACTGATCCTAGAAGATGATTTCTAACAGTATTTTCTAAAGTCATGGCTCCTGCTCCTGACAGCCATGACAGACAGTTTAATGCAGTTCTGTCCTGATGCTGCTTGACAGTGGTCTCATGATAGCTGATAGCTCATGATAGACTATCCCAAAAGGAGCAATCTTGCTGACCAAGTTCTTCAATAAGCAGGTCTGGAAACTCAGCATCTTCATCTAGGAAGGAATCCAGGTTGTTGTTTCAAATCCTCTTATTTATATACGAAAGGGACAATTAGGGTGAAAAAAACAGATTTGAGCAATATTTGACATTGTTCCAAAAATAAAGTTCAACTTGAAAGAAATGTTTTTTATACTTCAGATATGCACACTTTCAATTGATTATGGCTTAGCTGCTCAATCATGAGCTGATGCAAACAGAGCACTCAACAAATGCCATGTGAAATCACATTACAAATAGAGTAAGCCAAGGAAAAAGGGAAAGTACACTTACCCACATGTTTACAATGATGATGAGTAGAGAGAGATGCTGGCCACCAACAGCTAAACCTCCACTGCGCAGAAAAACATGGCAGGCTAATGTTTCCTGGTTTGGGTGTTAACAGGCTCTTTCAGCCACAATTTTACAGTAAATTTACTGGAATTTACTTGAAGAGGTTTGAATGATTCCTCCATAATTTTCTGATTCTTAACCTTGGAGCAGGCAATAGGTTCATCTTCTGTCTAAAACAAGCTGCTTTAGCATACACACTATAAAAGATGATGTGGTTTGTAATGTTAAAGCTACTGTGGTGTCACCCACTGTTTAATCCATATATGAAGCCTCAAGGTGAGACTTGTCAATCACAAGTCATTAGGCGAGCACATCCTGGATAATTCTTCTCTCTGACATTCAGAATGACAGAAATTAACACGATGCCCCAATATGAGTAAAACTTATTATGCCGGAAAGTGATTACTGAGGTCCGGACAGAGGAACGTTTTCCTATAGTCTTCTTTAGAACAATAAGCCTTTTTGCAATCATGGCCATCGCCCATTAATGGCCATTACTAAGAATGCAGCTCATGGGTCAGCTTCATTTTTCAAACTCAGAAGCTTTGACAATCTTTTATACTGTGTGCTTTAGCTACTCCCTGGTTAATCCCACCTTTCCTTTAAGGTGTCTTCTTATTGGCTAATCCTCCACAAATAAAAATGAACAGCAGGTGGGCGGGGCTTTTGAGCTTGCAGATGGAGCCACCTTGCCAGAGACAACTATACAAGGGGCATGTGCTCTCAATGACATCATAGAAAGCTAAAAGCAGAAAAAAAAATCAACATTTACAGTAATTTGGGGTGTTTGACACATTATGTGAAATTTTAATCAGTATATAAAGAAAAGCAGAAAAAGCATGGAGGGGGACTTGAAGCTCAAACTTAAATATTCAGGATATGTTGAGTCCTAAAATCATCTGGCTCCCCTGAACACTGAAAAATGAATTTTCATGATACAACATCCTGAAATGTGTAGCTTACTTTCCAAACCTCAAGCTGTTACCTAACTTTAGTAGATTCACTCTTTTTTCCAACCACAACCTGAAAGTGAGTTTTAAAACAGATGCAAAGCTGGCTGCAGAAAATGTGCAGGTTGCCCAACTGATTATGTTACCGAGTGTGAGCATTTGTTGACTGGAGCCTATGTTGCTTCAGCGCAGATGGTTGGTTGTTGCTGAGGGAGGAGAGCCCAAATTATCTGACTCAATCAGGGGTTTGAACCCATAGCACTTCTCCCGGAAACATACCAAGGCATCCTGCCACAGAAACAGTTACAACCACAGACAGAGGTGTCATAATGCAGAAACTGTCTGTTTTTTTTCCTTTCTTGCACTTAATTTAATTCTGGAGAAATTCTATATCTTTCTATTGTGTACACATTGTGCATTACTTTAACAAAACTTCAACAAAAAGCGATGCATTAATTTAGTTATTTACCCCTTAAAGAAAGTAACTTTTTAAACCACGTCTACAACATTGCCATAGATGTAATGTAACTACGAGTACAAATATGTCTGTATGAATATGACAATAAACCTTACATATCACCAAAGTTTTAAACATGGAGGCAAACTGTGGCCTCACAATGTGGTGCCTTGCTTTCAATATTTTAACAGTTTTTATGGGTTTCCAAGGAAGTCCATGTGTTTTTTAGAATCAGCATTAAAAAAAGCAAAAATATTAAAAAAAATAAAAAATGAAAACTGGAAGAACGAAACTTAAATTTAAGATTCAGACTAAACGGCTTGATAACAGCATCATCAGGGCGAGAAATGGGTTCAAGAAATCACTCCACCTCCCTGAAATGCATAAATTCCATTTGAATGAGCAAAATGGAGGAAACACGCCTGAAAAGATGCACCTGGTGACAAGAAGTTGTAGATTGTAGGTTTGTAATGGAAGCTCTCAACTCTGTGACCAACAGTTGCTCGTCATTTTGCTGACTTTCCAAACGGTGACAGAGACGCTGATCGATAACGCGGGCTAATGTCTCTGCTTGCACATCATCCCACCATTCTACATAATGACATTGTACGTAATCACAAACTGAGACCAATATTTTCTTATGGCCATCTCTCATAGTGTGACAAATAGAGCAGAAAGTTATTACAGTGCTTGTTGGAAAAATATAATTAGTGTTGCGATCATTAAATATTAATTAAATGTCATTTCACTTAATTTGCTGCCCTGAAATGTTAACAGCTATATTTGTCTTTGATGGGCCAAACCTGAACTGTCCGTGTGTGTGTGTGTGTGTGTGTGTGTAAAATGCAAATATTTAATATATGAGCATGTGCGTGTGCATCTTTCTAATTCTGCATACACAAACTTGGCACATGTGTGCAGTGTATTGCCCCGATGACAAATTCAGCTGGGTGTGTTGTGTGTGTGTATGTTTACATTTCCTTCAATGATTTAGATGGCAAACACTGTAGTACCGACCTTCCTGCACAGCTTGTTCTCATCCCCAGGATGTCAGTTAGTGCCAGTTTGTAAATTATGGACACGGTGTCCTTTAGTCTGTGCTGTGACGCATGTTGCTTTACAGGATCAACGAAGATCCACTCTTAATTTACCACTTACCATCTGTCAACAAAACAAGTTATTGTTGTGAAGGGCTGTCTTTTAACCCAGTCCCTTAATCTAACCAGTGAGTGAATACAATAAACCAACAAGTGGGGGAAAAGTGGATCTCTGAAATGGGATGGTTAACTCTTAGTTGTTGGGTTAAAAGGCTGGAAAATGTATTATGTCAATGATTGTGCTCACAAAGAGAGGTTATACATATATATGCATGGATCCAGGGACAGATATTCTGGGTTGTGTTCTCACCGGAGTTAGTATTGTCAGTGCTTCACAGTGATATAGCATGTTTTCACCCGTGGGATGGGAGAAGACATAAATTCCACTGCAGTCTACGGTTTTGGGGTGAACAGTAAGAATGTTTTCCAGTGGGGTCGGGAATATTGAGAAATCCTGTACAAGCAGGATCAAGAAAACTGCCATGTTCCAAAAAACACAACTTCAGTGAATAGTCTTTCAGCTGAAGTGTCAGTACAAGATCTTGTTTCAGCATCAGCACGCATGATTGCCATTGCACTTTAAAGTGAACTTAACAGGTCAAAGCCCATCACGAGCTAAAAAGAAGTGAAAAATTCTGAATTCAGAAGTGTAGAAATAAAATGTCTGTACCACTTGGTAAAAATAAAACATAGATATAGAGATCAGTTAGGAAACTGGCAAGAGATGGACACGTGAAAGCTTCAAAGTCTCAACCTTCGCAGCACAGAAGAGTGTGTAACTCCTCAGTAGTTAACCATTATTTAAACTTTTAAAGTCGGCTCTGTGTTTGTGAGGTCTGTGGAGGGTCAGGCTCCTCCGTTCAGCTGACCTGGACTTCACACGTTACATCGAGTTTTCCTAGAAAATTCTGGTGAATGAAACCTTTGAACATTTCTCCACCAGCTGCTCAAACGATGACAGACTGAGTGAGACAATGATGTCAACCAGGTTCAGCAAGCAAGGTACAAAAATGTGAAGCAACATGATGCAACATAAATGCAGTTCAAATCAGTGGAAGAGGGAAAAATTAAAGGATATGTCTTTCTGCCAGCGTCTTTACTTTGAAGTGTGCGTGTGTGTGTGTGTAGGTGTGTGTGTGTGAGAGTGAAAGTGACTGAGGTGAAAGTATGTGAACATGAACATGTGAGCCACATGTGAGCCACATGTGAGCCACATGTGCCCACGTGCTGCTAAGAACACACCAGAGATTCAGCATGTGATACAGTGTTGCAAGGACACACAAACACAGCTGTGCTGGTTCTTGCTTCTGTGCCACAAAAGTTATTCAGTTAGCTTTAAGTCTTATTGAGGATTATTTAACAATACACTTACATTTTTGTTGTGTCTTTGTATCAGGGCCCAAGTGCATAAGTACAGTAACACCGGACTGAAGGCAGCAGATGTTTCAGATATTGTAAGACATTAGAAACAGTAGTTTACACAGCAGAAACTTGCTTGTGTCCAAGTGGCTCATGCTGCATGGTGTCTGCTTCTCTTTTTGTCATGTCTAAAATCAATTTTAAATCATTGAAAAATCATAAAATGTTTTGATTTTTTAATGAACTATTGTATCTATAACTTGTATCTGCAGTTCTTTTAGTGACCACTTGAGGGTGGGAGTCCAGCAGGGAGTCAGTCCTCACATGACCTGACAGCTTGAGGAAGAGAGTTCAGGATGTGTCAAAGAAAAAAGGTGACCATACCAAATACTGATTTTCAAAAACTCTGTTTTTGCCTTATTTACTGCATTTCACCTATTTTCAATTTCCCTAGCAACGCATAACAAAATGAGTGATGGTTCGGGACCTTTGCACAGTAATCTATGTAATATATGTTCTGAAACTCCATTAACAGTTTCTGAAGTCACATACACTGTCTTAAATCAGCTCTGGATGTGGCACACTGGCACGAGATGCTACATGACTCTTGCACTCAAATTCAGTGACAGCACATCTCTGCAGTGGTTATGGTGTTATCACTAAAAAAGTGTTACCTGGACATATATGTGAGTTATTCCTGCCAGCTTTTAACAACACTTCTTTATGTTCTTTATATCCTTTATATGCAGCCCTATTCAGTAATGAGGTTGGGTGACTTCAGTGTGTCAGCTGATTTGTCCTTTTAAACATTATCCTGCATATGTGTGTGTGTGTGTGTATTTCTGATAAAACTCTGCTGCTGCTGTCACACCTTCACTTCCTGACTATCACGTTCACATCACATGAACGCCGCATGCACACATGCCTTTCTATAGCTGTGAGGACACTGAGTCACATAATGGATCCCCTATTCTAACACAACTGAATGCCTCAACCGAAACCTTACCCTCACATACGCCTAACCTGACCCCAGCACTCTGTCAGAAAATTAGCTCCGCTTTCCTCATTCCTGAGGTCTAAAAGTGAACCGAGTTCTCACAAAGGCAGACTTACAGCTGCACACACATCACACACGTAAAGCATGTTCCTCCCCTGCAGCTTCACTTTCAGGCGAAACTCGACCAGCATTTTTTTTCTTAAGGGCAAAACGAACACACACAGAGAAACGGCTCCTGTTCATCCCACGAACATGTTCACATTTGTGAATGAAAGACACACACCCTCTCCCTCCCTCTCGCTCTCTCCCTCGGAGGAATGCGTTCTTCAAAGGGCTCCAGAAGCTTCTCAGTGGCGGGAAAATGCAAAATGAAAATCTACACTGTAAAAAGCGACGAGCATGCTGCACAAATATTAACAAAGACCTCATTGGAACCTCATTTAAAAAGGAAGATTATGAAAAGCATGAATTTTCTAATAAGATGCTTTTAAAATTATGTCAAACATTGCATCAGTTTGGATGCTTCTTAAATGTTTTCGTCCCGTCACTGCGAGGATTTGCACCACAGGATGCTGCTAGCTTTGCTCCGTCAACAAATTTAAATAATATGCAGCTGCATCCTCATTTTAAAGCTTTAAAACTTTCCAGAATGTTTTTATTGGAGTGAATCTAACAGTTTCAATCTGTAAGCGCTTGCAAATAGATAACTTGTGCTGTGCGATGAAGGTGATGCTGAACTGGAGAATGAGGCTTATTTCTGCTTTCTTTTTACACTGAAGAGAATATTTTATGAATATCTCAAAAGGACAACTAACAGCTTTCATTTTACCTCACTGCTCAGACTGATTAATATAAAAGTGGGTAATAATTTGAAAAAGATGCATTAACTTTGTTGTGGTTTATTTCCATTGTAAACTTGGTCGCAAATTGTATTTCAGGTGGTAGGCACAGCTAGTTTAGTAAACAACTAGCTGTATACTAATTGGTAGGTCAGTGTTTTGATTCCCAACTCCTCCAGTCCATATGTAAGGTCCTCGAGGCAAGTTACTGAACCCCAGATTGCTTCCCAAGCATTCATCAGTCCACTTAAGGCACAGAATAAAGAAATATGTGAATGTGACTGGGGTGGGGGAATCCCTTTTTAAAAAACAAATAAAGCACTTTAAGTGCTCAGTTAGAGTAGAGAACCACTATTTAAGTACTAGTCTAGTGTAGAACTATTTAAGTATTTAGCATTTAAGTAGGGACAACATGAATAGGGCCAGCTTCTTTGACCCTCGGTTGGATATAAGTGGTAATAACTTTCATTCATGCATACACAGTTTATATGATCATGTAATAATCCGAGTCATCCGTCATTTGTGATTGCTGTTCATCATGTGTGTAAAAATGTCCCCACACAGCGCGTCAGCACTGTAACTCAACTTTTTGCAGCGTGACCACCCACACACACTCTCACTTTCTCTCCCAGCTGCTTCTGTTTCCCTTCGGCTAGCTCAGCCCCTCCTCCCTCTCTTTCCAATTGGCTGCTGACTTTTTCGCGGGCTTTTCTCTCCACATGACTACTACTGCTGCCGCCGCCACAGTCAGCGGACACAGGAACAAAAGTTCAGCAGGGTGGTTTCCCCGGCGACGCATCTCTGAACACAACCTGCTCTGTAAACAGGCCACAGGCTGGAGGCCAGCAGGCTGAAACCAGCAGCAGCAGGAGCAGCAGTTTAACAGATGGACGAGTCCACACAAGAAGTCTGGGTGGGAGATTAAAACTCAATGCTCCTTCTTAAAACAGCAGTTGGCAGAGTTCATGTGCATCTGCCTATGTATCTGAGTTAAGTTCAATACACTTTTTGCTGCATATATTAGTTAGTTGAAAATAAAAAGTGGAAATCGACAATTTATTCACGGAGACTGGATGGAGTGAACTGCTAAAACTTCTTAAATCTGCCTCTCAAAAGCACCCTGCATATTATAATAATTCAAGTAAAACTAAACAGTTTTAATCAGCTCACTCTAGAAACTATCTGAAACTAAAGAGAATAAATGTAAAAGCTAATTAGAAAATACAAAAAATATAACTCCAGTTCTAGTGCGCGCTAGCCGATGGTGGATATGGTTTGCAAATTTGTAGTATAGGGTGAAGAAAGACTGTATACAAAGGATGGATGTAGTGAAGCCATTGAATCTGCATTCTTTCTCATGCCTATCAGAGAGCGGTTTTAAGACGTCTGACTATATAAAAATCTGTGGGAAAACGGCTGTCAGATCATTGAATCTACAACCTCATCAAACACTCTCCCGATGACTTTATGCTCTCAGTTGCTCGTTTTATTTGATGAAACATGTTATTCACTTGGTGAATTATGGTCCCCATTAGAGTCAAAAAGGAAGATAAAGTAGATCATACTTCAGTCCCTACTATATGAGTGTGTATTGTCCTCTGCTTCAAAGTCAGGTCCACACCTCATAGTGAAAACCCTCAACTTAACGTGCAACTTATGTATGCAGTCTGATTCACTTATGGCTCCTCTGTGTGTTTGTGTGTGTGTGTGGTGTTGCTCCTATAACTCCAGGACCATCATTGCATAGCTTTGTAGTAGCAGACCTGCGCCGGGACAAAGTCCATTCAAAGATGGGATAATGGGGCTGAAAGGCCAAGCACATGACTTTGACCTTTAACGTTTCCTGAAATCAAAAGCATTTTTTTTAGATTTAGTGGATTTATTTTTGATCACAGGCTATTTAGGTTTATAAGAAGTTCACAGCCTCTCTTATAGCAGTATCCATCAAAGAAAAGCCATCCTGGTTTTGCTTTCTGGAAGCAAACCTTTTCTTTTGCCATGTGGAGCCTTTTTTAAAACTACACCATCACAAACTAGTGATGGTTCAGACGGATTACGATGCTTCAGGAGCAACACCAGCAGTAACATCAGATTGTGCCTGTGGCTGCGCTGTGCTAGAATTCAGCCTCACCCCATAATTACATAAGTGATTTTGGCAAGTGCTGATTATCCACCTGCTGGGATCCAGCTGGGTGCACAGACACAGTGGACTCCAACTACAGAGGACAATTTCACTGGGTCAAAAACAGTCTTGGACCAAATGTATTATTTTATTTCTTTTAATAGACAAGATATGAGCCAAACCCAAGTGAAATTTGCCCTGATGCTGGTACATAAAGACAGATATGACAACAAAGGTTTAGTTTCAGATAATAAGTAATAATCTCTCAATTATTTGAATTTGGCTGCATTCAAACTCCGGGTGGCAGTTGTGACATCAACCACTTGATGTGTGATCTATTTTTAAAGATGGGTTTGTGACGGCTCTTCAGGCTGCAGGTGGTTTATTTTAGAATTAGGTCAGTTAAGTTGCCTTCTATGTTACCGTTACTTGTTAATATAGATGTTCCTATTTATAAATATCCTGAAGTTGTAAAACCACATATCAAATATCTCCCTCCTAATCATCACCATCATCATCATCATCATCAGCGTAACTGTTTTTGGGTTAAGAGGTTGCCCAATGACTGTTTGCTACCCATGTCACATTGTGTGAGCCGTGTGTAGGCTTTTACCAGGTCAATATAGATTGTTTGCTCAAGGATGAAGTCTCTTTAATTAAAAAATTAACAGCATCCATTCATCTATCTCCTGCAGCTTGTCTCGGTTGGGGTCATGCAGGTGGCAGAGATGCCCAGAATTCCCTGTCAGAGACATAACCTTTCCGGCAGGTCTCCTTCTAATTGGACATACATGGAACACCTCACCTAAGAGGTCCCCACGATGGAGCTTTTTCAGACACTCAAACCACCCCAGCTGGCTCTTTTCAGTATGGTGGAGTAATAGTTCTACTCCAAGCCCCCTACCAAACGACAATGTTCAAGGATCCAATTTCATCAGCCGGGTCCACATTGTACCAGTTCTGTATGGCACCTAATGCAGATGGTGCATCCACATAGGACCATGTACCAAGATCTGGCCAAGAGATACTTGCAGGTGAGATGACTAGACTGGACTTATTTTTATATAGCACTTTTCTTGTCTACCTGAGACTTCAAAGCACGTTATACAACATGCCTCATTCACACAGACACTTTTTCTACGCTTAAGTGCTTTCTGTCTAACATTCACACACATTCACACAACAATGGATGAATCTGAGAGCAACTTAGTACCTTGCTCAAGAATGTTTGGCATGCAGACTGGAGCAGACAGGGATCGAACCAACAACTTTTCGATTAGTAGATGACCCGCTCTGATCTCTTTGGCTTCAGAGACCCTACCAGGGGCCAACTGCCCTAGACAGCAGAGCTCCTGGGATCACAAAAGTACACAAACCCCCGAGGCGTCATCAGGAACATCCAGCCATTAAAGCTAATCAACAAAGATAGTTTCATGTTTTGGTGGATTTAGAGCTTTTTCAAGCAGCTGGATAAATTGTTTGGAAATTATCTTAAATAACTGATATTTGTTTTGTGGGTTTGAACACATCTCATAAGAAAAGTAAATTATTTATTAGATTTTCTTTCCCCTTCCTTTTCCTCCATCCCATCAGAGAGTTGGCTCTGTGAGACAGAGCCCTCATTATTCTGAATTAGTTTAGGTGTAGTGGCTCTCTCTTTTCTTGCCCGTTGGTTTTATCTAACTAAATTTAATAAGGAAAAGCAGGTGGTCATGAAGTTTGTTCTGGTTTCAAATCCAGGCAGCAGCTGTAAGGGAGCAGTGTACATGCATTCAGCCTGAGGTCCTGGAAGGAAAGGGGGAAAAAAGGAATACCAGCGTCAGATCAATGAAAGCAAACAGAGGGAGGTGAAACTTGGCAGGCCGTTAGGAACACGATGACGTGTGTTTACTGGACAGATCAGGGGTTTTGTCTTTAGTCAACAGATCAGAGTGGAAGGGATTGCAAGAATAAATGAAAGAGCAGCATAAGAGTTTGTTATGAAGTCAGCCCAAACTGACCCGCTGAGGACCTCTAGTGGTAAAAGGTGATTTTTTATAATTTTAAAAAACTAAAAAGCATTTTAAAAGTTTATTTCAACACCAAAAACAACATTTATCTGAACCTCAAGCTCTTCTTTGCTGTTAAATATTCTCCCAGGTCCGTTGTTTTACTGCTTTCTACGCACTCATTTATTAACAGTATACCAGCATTTAGTGAGATGATGATGTACTCACTATAAAGTCATTAATAATTAATAATCAACAATTTTTCACATTGATTGAACTTCTCTTATGAAGCCATATTTTATATGATTGCTACACAAATAAATACTTAAATACTTAACTCTGCTCGTAACTACATTAACAAACGACTGTTTGTAAAGGATCACGGTCAGCAGTGTGTGCCGGTCTGTTTAATGTCTGCACACGGTCATTTGTCACATGGTGTGGCGGCAACATGACACAAATAGTTTCCATGGTGAGGGCACCCTGAAAGGGCCAGTATGCTGTCCCCTGGCCAAGCTGACCCAAGTTTGGCAGGAAAACTGTGTTTGAGTGTGTCTGTGTGTGTGGTCAAGACTGGTGTAGCAGGTCATCTTTCAGCACCGCAATGACCTGATCCAAACAGTCAGGAAAAGGGTGGATTCAGGACAGCTCAGCTGGTTTAGAGCCCAAAATGAATGAGTTTCACAGTAAAGGCTATACTTTCACACTGTCGTGTAAGAAAAAAAGCAAGAGGAACTCAGAGTTCCTTTACACAGTGTTTATAGATAGAAAGCAAACACACTCAGGTTTGGCTTAGGGACTGATTTGAAGCTGGGATCAGTTGTTTGGTCACAGTAAAGGTTAGAGTAAGAGAAATCGGGAGTCATGTAGGACAGTGTGCGTCCTCACAAGTATACAAAAACACAGTGTGCGAGTTTGTAGTTGTGTCTTCATAGTGATGGAAATGGTTTTAATCAATGTAAACACAGGCTGATCCAGAGTCAATCACCTGGTCACATTTTATCACCATTATACAGCCCTTCTGTGTTCCCATCTGTTATCAGTAAGGAACGCTGAATGTCCTTACCACAAACACTAAACCATAAACAGTTAGGCAAACAGGTAACTCTCCACCACCTGTGTACAAACAGAGGCTCAAAAATCTGGTGTATTCATCTGACATCTATCGTTTTGTAATGCTTATCCGGGGGAAGGTCAGAGCAGAAGCAGTCTATGTCTGCGTCTACAGTGGCCACTTTTCATGTAATGGAGATATAAACTGAATTCTTAAGAATCTGTTTTGATCATTTCCAACTCTATATTTTTTTCTCATAACCCACTAGAGAAGCTTTGTATGATCTTACATTCAAAATTATCCTTATTCGCCTTAAGCTGGGTCTTGGTGTAGCCCCTCAGTCCACTTACTCTCTGACATTAGCTGGTTAGTTCGCTTCTTCTTCAAGGGTGAAATCTAAACTATCTAATTTCAGAGAATTATGAGGGAAAATATGTCCATGAGGCATGTCTTTCCACAAGCTCCTGTTCTCATCCTCCGACTATTTGACACAACCGGTTCAGCCACTCAGCTGTTCCATCCACCACATCGTTACAGCTTCAGTTGCAGGAAAAGGTTTGGTCCCTCTGGAAAATCAAGTCACCTCTGGAAGAATGTACCTGCCTACCTGCTCTCCACCTCTGCCCCCTGGTGTGAGTCCATTTGGCATCCAGTCTAACTCCAGTCATTGTAATAAATACCTGGAAACTTGCTTGGTGTCTCTGCGTCTGCGTTTGGATCCACTTGTTCTGGCTAAAATCACGACACAGTGAACCTCAATGTTTCATCTTGGGCCATGTTTAAGATGAACATCCTTTGTAACAGCATACACATGTAAATAAGCATGCCAAAGTCTAGGAGGTTCGCTTGCTTGAAAAAAAATGATTTTTTTTCAAGTAATAATATCAAACATAAATTATATTAGTGTTGGCTCAAAGATTTCACATCTGCTTTTGAGACTCAGAGTTCAGTTGGCTGGTTCCTATAGCAACACTGAATTACTTTTATTGTAGATTTTTTATCACTCTTGAAAAATGAAAAGTAATTCATTTACAAAAAGTTAGATCTACAAATATTCAAAACCTGAGGCAGAGCTTGGGTTGCTCTGGTGCGTGTTTCTCAAATACATACATTTGGCAAACTGAGGGAAAGTCTGGAAATCATTTCTCTTTAAAAGGCTTTAAAGTTCTCTCTTCTTCCTTTTTCCTCATCATCCCTGCGTTATCTGTGGGATTTTAAAGGCCAAGTTTTTCCTTTGTCTTGCCGCTGTTTAGTTTCAGATAACTGGCAGGTTGAGCACACAGTGTTTGATTTTCATGTTATCAGTAAGCCTTTAATGTGACTCATCCTGACTTTGCTGCCACCGCTGATGATAAAGAATCATGATAGCTTTTTCTAGTGAAGCAGCGGTTGAGTTAGACACTGTAGGGACAGTTTCATATAAATAGTGTTAAATTTTAACGTTACACTCCCAAACTGCGCTGAACTTAAAAGCAATTGTCGCGCTCATGGAGATACTGACATCAGCCGTCTTACATCCGCTGAACACCTGCCGAGCAACATCACAAAACCTGACTCTAACAGGTACATCAAACAAAAGCAAACAACCCGTGGGCGTCTGAAAAGTACAACAGAGTACAAAAGTATGCTGTGTGTCACAGTGTATGTGTGACTAAGCTCCAGCAGTCTGCACTGTTCAGAATAAACATAAACATAATCTAGGCAAAGCACTTAAACCTTTTCAGAAACATAAACAATATGAAACTTTGCAAGCTGATGTCTAAAGCGCCGAGTGACCTGCCATAAATGGACTAGTTATTATATAGCGTTTTTCTACACTTACCTCGCTCACCCAAAGCACTTTTTTTAGGCTTAAGTGGTTTCTATCAAATATTTACACATCAGAGAGAAACTTGGAGTTAGTATCTTGCTCAAGGATATTTGGCACACAGGCTGGAGCAGCCAGGGATCAAACCACCAACCTTCCAATCAGTAGGTGACCTGCACTACCACCATCCCAGCCTTAATAGTATGTTTCCATACACAGTTTACATTAATCTGCACAGCCACCTTTATTACAGATTAAGACAGTGGATATCAAACTTTTTCTGTCAGCTGACAGCCCATTTACCGCGATGATTTTGGTTTTTTAATCATTAATAGTAACAATAATGATGATAATGATAAAAAAGAATCCACATTAAACTTTGGGTACTTTTTGTAATACATTTCTCACATGGTGGTTTCACCCAAAACCTCTGCTGAAAATGACCCACACCTTTTTTAACACCTTGACTCATGTGATGAGGCACATGATTAATGGTGAGTCACAACTTCCACAGGGAGCACTGGATTTTTTTCTACGCTCAGGGAACTCAGTGTGCCAAAATAACCCCCCGAATGCACTGCACTAGTCGTTACCAAAGCAAGCCTGAAGTGTTTGAACTTTCCTGTCCAGTCACAATGCTTTCCACAGTGGACTCACCCTGCATCCTCGCAAACTGCTTCTAGCGCCCATCTCTGATAGGGACGAGTCTATGCGATCACACACGAACAATAGGACTCACTCTGTCCATGACAGCGCATTATCATCATTCTGAGGTAAGCAGCTAAAAATAGCACAGTGTTACTTCCTATCCATGCACCACCAATCTGGTCATCATTTCCCTCAGTGATATCACAATGACGCAGAACTGGGGACAAACAATAAATCATGCAGATGAGAGATTTTAATTTCAAGGATCAGAACTGAAGCAAATCCTGGTCAGTCACATAAAGTCATCTCAGGAAAAGGACCTGAAAGGATCAAAATGAAAAATCGATATATTAATGAAAACATTAATGTATATTAATCACATTTTAATGTTAATAAACATCATTAGTAACATTCAGTGACAAAAAGTGTTAATGAAAACACCAGGAACAAGAAATGTTTTTAAACACTGAAACAAATAATGAGCTCGGCTGCGACGACTGGTTTGTTCCATTCAAATGAATTCATTGAAAATGTCATTAGTAATCCTCTTTAAATGGCGTGGTTAATCAGACAATTGTAAATTAATATTTAATGATCCTCCAGAATGATGATTACCTTCAGACATCATGCTGGAAGTCAGAGGACTGAATATCTCAAACTGTTTTCAACTTTATTCTGACAGACAGAGCAAACGTTTTTGTATCTGTAATATTTTTGATAACAGCTCCATCAACCATTTTTGTCTTTGGTATGTGTTTTATTTCCTTAATTTCTGTTTTTTCCTCGGTGGACTTTAAACTCAGAGGTTCAGCTTCAGCATCATTTTTTTTGTAAGCATCACAAAGCCCAACTATTTGTTTCTTTATTAAAGTATTTCAAGGACCTTGTTGATCCTTGTCTCTGTGAGACACATGAATTTATCGAACCAGAAAAGTAATAAACACTGATTTTTAGTATGCTTTATAAAATTGTTTTTCCCTATTATCATAATCTCAGTTAAGCCAAACATTAACAGGAAAACAGACTAAATATTCAGAACTCAGATTTTAAATTCAGATCCAGCTATATTTTTATTGCATTTATTGTTTTTCCCCCCGATGTGCTTGTCCACATCGTGTGAAATTTGATCATGCTGTCAAAATCAAATGATGAAGAAAGGTCTTCCTGCAGCGGAGGCAAAACTTGAGGTAATAAACCATGAAGCTGTCTGGACCCACAAAATCCTGAAAAGAAAAGAAAAGAAAAGGGTGGCTCCCAAAGTAAGTCAGTCCCTAAGAACTCAACTTAAAACCGAAACGTTCACTTTCTACTCCTTGCAGCTATGCTTCCATTATTATCAGCTGTATGTGCGGGGATTGTTTTCAATGACTCATCTTTTTTTGGTTTTTATTAAGGCTTAAGGACATGTGCTTGCTTTGATGGACAGGTGTGCCATTGTGTGCAGCTATACCATATACCTGTCTACTAAGGTTTACTTGTGTCAATTCATCTCACCTCCCCATTTGTCTTGGTGTTGTTGAAGCCTTTCTTAAGGTAGCCAATCTGTGGATGCGTTGTACTGATACAGTTTACAAATGCTGGTTGCTAATTGAGCTTGTTAGCATTAGCTTTTAATGTTTTTCTCACTGTGGTTTTATGTCTATCTTTCATATACAGTCTATGATCTTCAGGTTTGTGTCCACTTCACTCTCGTATTTATGTTCCATTCGAGCCCGTCATATCAAGGTTATACACTTTGTGAGTAAAGAGTAGTTTCATGAGTTCTTGAAGCCATTCTGTCGGCTCCGACCTATATGAGCGGTGACTTTTGTTATCAGCAAAGTGTTTAATCTACAGAGCTGCAGATTAAACACCTTGCAGGGTTTTTGTTTTGAGATCAGCTGCCTACATTTAACATTCGGAAAGTATCAGCAAGATGGGATGCACTAGAATATCATACACTGTGTTAGTGGATAATTCTGTATATGCAGGTGCACAAGTGTTTTTATTAAAGTGCTTAGAAATGTTTTATTAGGTTTTTTCAAGCATCTCTTTAAGACACTTTCTAAACTAGACAGTATCAGCTGGGCTTCATTCTGAAAAATCGGATGAAAAAAAAGGTGCGGAACAAGTAGCAGGAAAAAGATATGTGGAGATCTTTCAAGTTTTCTGTACATCCACAGCAGGAACCCAGCTGAGTGTTGTTGGAAGAGGATAAAAGGACTTTAGTGTCTGTGCTACAGCGCAGGGAAGGCTGTAGCTCATTTCACTCTGGATGAGTCACCGGCTCCGAGTGAATGTTCACAGAGTTGATCTCACCATCATCCATTTACCATGACTCATCAGGACATTCACATAAAATGTTATTTCAGCCTAATGAATACACTTTTTATTTCAAAACCATGAACAAGAACACACAAAGGAACAAACAACTCGGCACGATCCACGAGCCTCAATCCTCTCTCTCTCCCTCTCACAAAGAGGGGAAACCTCTTGAAGATAATGATGCTTTCAACAAGCGGGGACGATTAGCATCAACTTACTGAAAGAAAAAAAAAAAAAAGAGCATGCTAGCAAAAGCTGAAAACCCCTAAACGCTACATGATGAGATGGGAGCATTAACAGGATAGAGATAAATCTGTTTTTAGTATGGACCATTGACTGTTTTCTACAGTCAATGGTATGGACTAATTGAGCTCAGAAATGTAATGGCCAGCAGGGGGCATTAACACTTTTTCTGACAGGTTCATGTTCTGAGGTGCTATTTTCAGTTTGTTTTTTAATACAATGTTTTTTTTTAGTGAATTTTGATTCCACTGGGATTCATAAAAAGACTGACAGCAGCCAGTGCTACCCCTCAGCCTACTAATAGATGTACCCATGGTATCAATTTGAAATTCCTACATCGCATTCACAAGATTTTCAGAAAACTTGACCTATGACCTTGATCTTAAGACTGAGGTCGCATTCAAGATTTTCAGTAGATATAGCTACGGTAACAATTTGGAATTGGTACGTCATTTCGTTCTTGAGTTATCGCATTCACAAACTTGGGCGTCCACGTCACCTCCCCGCCAGGATGACGATGACGCATAATCAGCCTTTTGCAGCTGAGGGGTGATAAAGGAATATAAAACAGTTTTGTGATCGACATATCGCTCGTGCGATATGAGCTTGCAGTGTTCCTCACATTCTCTGTCTGATCAAATCACCTTAAACACAAAATAGCGAAAAACCTCAGCTCAAAACTTCATAATGAGAGGAGGTCTCTGTGTGTTGGCCCTGAGACAGCCTGGTGACTTGTCCAGGGTGATCCTTGCCCTTCACTCTGTGACCGATGGGATGTACTCCAGACCCACAGTAACCGGAAATCCAATAAATGGAAGAAAAGGGATGGGAGGATCATGTTATATACAGTATATTAAATACTGTGGGATATACAAGGTACCAGGGTGGCTTTAACTTTTACTTACAGGATCTAAAGTGCTGCTCACAGACTGTCTCACTATTAAAAATGTAGTTTAATCATTAGGAGTATATTTTAACATATATAATACCTTAAGTTTATTTTCAGTATTGTGGTATTCAGAACAGAGTTGGACAGTGTGAAACAGGACAAACGCAAAGAATCGGAGGTGAAATTACAGGAAAAAAGAATAAGACTTAAGCATGTTTACTCTCAGAGGTGCATGTAAAGGCTTTATACTGTTTTGGTCTCTTGCATCCTCTGCTGGTACAGAGAGAAACTCCATCTGCTGCAACACTGGTGTAACACAGAGATTTGTGCACCGTCACTGTGATGTGGGCTTTGCCTCCTTCAGTATTTGGGTCAGCGTGACTCACCACTGTCACAGCTTCAAGGTTTTATGTAACAGTGACTAAGTTCCTTACAAGTGGACAAACTCACCTGTCTTTTTGTGTGTTTTGTATGCTTATGTGGACAAGTATCATCTTGAACCTCTTAAAGAGAAGAATGGGTCTGGACTGTGCTGACTTCAAATCTTCAAAGCGCGTTTTTGCGAGTTTGGTCTCGGTTTCAGGATTCATAATAGAGTCTGGTTTAGGCTGGGATTAGAGGGGTTAATGAATACATTATACCAACAACTGTTCTCACAAAGATTTAAAAAAAAAAAAAATGCACGTGTCTTTAATTCAAGTCCCTCGCCTCCCACCTGCTGCCCCTGAGCATCAGATGACTCTGAGCAACACAAAGCAGGGGGAGCAGAAGAAGAAAGAAAAGACAAAGATTAAAAGATGACTCAGTGCCTTATGAAAGGACAACATGAGCCAAGTTACTGCTTTAGCCTGCAGTCACAGCTGCTGCCATCTTTACCTCAACTTTCACCTAAATTCCAAGTTCACCTGCTTCCACTGCAACCATAACAACACATACTCTTGTGAATGTAGTAGTCATGCCTACAGGTGAAGACTTCAGGGGAGTTGCAGCAAAGTTAAGTTACCGTGTCGTGTTGTACATAGTGCCGACATGGGACAGTTTTCCAGTTTCATTATACCATTTATGACTGTGCAATGATAATAAAGAGTTACCTTATCTTATCTTATCAAAGTCACCTGTGTGGGAAAATACCTGCCAGCAAGCCCATGCTTCCTCTTCATCTTGCCTGAGGTCATGAATGTTATTAGCATTAGCTAGGATGGGTGCTAACAGCCTCCCAGTAGCCAGTGTTGTTACATTACTGTGTCAGTCCATAACATGCTCTGAAATTCAGTGTAAGATGATAACCAGTTAGGAATATAAAAGTTAAGCTGCAGCCCCACCCAAATGTCCTACTGACCACAAACACATGATCTTCCTTCTAGTGTTCAAGTTTGAGCACAAAACCAAAAACCAGCCCGATAAGACTTCAAAGCCATCACCAACCACGTGCAGGTAGGACCTGAGGCCCCAATGCTTTTGTTACCTGCTGAAAATGAGGTCAGGTCAGCTTACACTCAGCTTTGGCATCACACTGGACTGTTTGCTGCCTTTGTGTTAGCATGCTGTCCGTGCAGATGCTTGCAAAGAGCTAATGTTGTGTCAGGAGTATAACATAGCCATTTGCATCCTGGATGCAGTTTGGACTTCACCATGAAAATAAAAATAAGTGGTCATGTCCTCGCTTCTAAGGTGTTATAGACGACTCCACCATTCTCCTCCTCCCTTCACACAATGAAATCAGCTGATTTGACAAAAAGGCATTTTTTAATGTTTTTTTTTTTTTTACTGCCCATCATTCAGATTATTGAGGATCCTTTCAATAAATTCAATAAAAAAAACACAACTGTAATCGCTTTTTACTCGTTCGCCACTTCACTGGTCCTACAGAAGCACAGGTACCACTGCTTTTGCATGGCAGCGTGAACATTACAGGATAAATCATGCTGAGCTTCTGTAGTAGGGCAAACAAATACGCAGAACAGGGCCCCTTTAGGATACATATCTTCTGATGTGGGTGGGGCTGAGATGACCACAATAGGGATATATGCTATTAATGACATCGTACAGTTGTAAGAGTAGAAAGGAACTAAAGCACTTTGAGATTTTGGCTCTTGGTGATTACTTGTAAAAATGTTGAACTCGTTATTTGAAACTTTGGCCATGTTTAACATTAACATCCATCCCACTAACAGAATACATAAATGGCAGAAAATAAGGAGCAGCGTAAAGGGTCCCTTTTGAGGACACTGTTATATGTGTTCGCTGTACTCCGTGGAAAGGATTTTGTATTTGTACCCCACACACGCCTAAATCACACCCCAGAGGATCATGTGAGAGCACTTCAGTTAGAGGAGGTGCTGGCTGGTACTGTAAATGATAAAGTAGCTGCAATACAACAAAAATAAGGACAAAAACAAAAGATGAATGTTTACTTGCAGTGTTTGACCAAAGTTATCAGAACTGCTTATTTTGTAGAGTTTCAGCTCTATGAATAGCTGTCAGCAGTCCTTCAGTTTTCTGCATATTGAACTTTTTATAGAAACAGAGCACTCCTACAGCAAATGTATACTGCTACAGGTGTAAAGAGTACAGTAAACAGAACACAGACAAAAAAAAAATACCAGAACCAATCAGCATCAGCATTATTATTATTATTATTATTGTTGATCCCACAGCGAGCGTCAAAAGATGAAGAACAGAACATGTCTACATTCTCTTGGTTTGTATCATCTAGATGTCCTTTCAGTCCTTTTGTTTAACAGTCTGATGTCCAATCAGGTATCAGATCCTCAAAGACCTGGAAGTTCACTGGGTTTCCTCCTTTAAAGCTTTTCTACAAAAAAAATATGATGAGCGACGATCACTGGCAGCGTCAGATCCAACCAACCACGTCATCAGATCAATAATAAATCAACAAAATAAAAGTACAATCAGGATACGTATACGTACATCTTTATATAGATTTATAGACTTAGATCTCTCCCAGGAATAGAAGCACTAATATATACATACACAACTGCTGTGGGGCTCATTGGGTCCAATCAAAAAGAGAGGCTTAAAGACGAATCAGAATGAAGCTGCAGGAAGTCTTAAAATACACAAAAGTCTCTCCGGGAACTGACCAGGACCAGCTGACCACAAAGCAGACTGCATTTCCCAGCATGCAGCAGGTCTCTCACAGGCAACTTCAAAGTAGAACTTTAGAAATACTGAGGCCCAGAGCTCCTCGCACCAAAGAAATTAGGAGCTACGAACCAAAATAAAAAATTTACCGGTTGAATTAACTTAAATTTTCCTGCTTTAATGTCGTCTCAGCAGTTTCAGGTATAATTTTGGTAGAAAGTATCATAATTGCTATCATGTTATAATTTCCTGTCCAATAGGCACAGACTGTACATAAAAGATGGATGTAGCCTCTGAAATCACCCACTGCTGGCACGAGCAAGAGGGCAATCTGAGAATCCCAGAAACACTGCACAGCTTAAACTAACCCTCACTTTGCTTTATGAGACTAATAGGAAGAAGAATTAAAATGAAAATAACGTTGTATTCAAAGCAGTGACAGAGCCCAACAACTCATCAGGAAAGAGAGATCACAGATAAGTAAGAAGTATGGTTGTTTGTCCACAGACTTCTTTTTCTAACAACATTTGTCCCCCGTGTTGGCTGTTGGCGAGAATGCAGGTATTCACTTAAATATAGAAGCTACGTCCATGTTTTATATAATTTTTAAACCAAAATTTGAAGTTTTAAGAATCAGAGGAAATAATTTATTAGAATGTAAAATTTTGAGCTAAGAATTAAAACAATGTGGAAAAATTAATAATTCATTAATCAATTATTAAAAAAAAAAAAAAAAGAAGACCCCCCAACACAAAAAGAAAAAAAAACTTTCTTTGATTTCTAAAATTGTAATTTGACTATTTATGGATTTTGGACATTTGACTGTTTTGTGCAATTTCCTGATCTTTTATAAACCTAATTATTGTTGGATTAATCAACAGAAGAACTACCACATTAAATTATTATAAAAGTAATCAGCTGTTGCTCCAACAAAAATTATTTTAACCACTCAAATTTGCCTAATCTTTAACTGAGGACAATCTGAGTCCAACATGCTAACAGCTCACAAATGAAGAAGATGGGCAACTTTTAGAAGCAACACATCGGTTTAGCAGCTGTATTAGCAGGAAACACCCAAGTAATGAGGCTGCCATGGTAAAATATGCTAAGCTACAAATTATTTCTTTAGTCAACTTTTATTAACCTGCACTTGATGCTATATTTTTCTGGTTCAAGCACAGGAACTGAGCGCCCCCAATTTCTCATGGCCTTAGACTGAAGTGCATCAGAAGACAAAACTCCAGGTTAATTACTGAAAACATCTGAGGTGTGACTTAAAGGACTATAAACTAAAAAACAAAATAAAACAAAAACAAAACAGGGAATAAAAAAATAAAATAAAGAGACTTATACGATTTAGAAGGTCATGATTAGCAGAGGTAAACATTTTACCAAATTGGAACAAAGATCAAAAATAGAACCAGCTATTTCAGTCCAACCAAACTCTGTAGAAAAAATGTTTAATTTAAAGTTACGACAGTTTGAGGCTCAGCAGCATTTTATCCGAGTTGATTACAGTAAATCAACTAAAACGAATGTTTCAGAGATATTTCAGTGGGTGGAGTTGAATTGAAAACTTCAAGCAAAACTTAAACTTCACTGAATATAGCAGATCCTTTGTTTATAGAAACTAATTTGAAAAATGTTTGTCTAAATGATAAAAGCATAGTGCTATAAGTAGCTTCTGAATTTTCCAATAGTCAATATGGAAAAATCACAAGGTCTTTGTTGATACTCAAAAACAATTTTTAAACCTGTAACTAGAGCTGAAAAAAATAACTTAGTTTAATATAATCTGAGTAATTTAGAAAAACGAGACATTTTTTATGGTTTTCTCACATTTTATATAATAATATAACTCTTTTTAAAAATCGAAATAATTGTCAAGTTACATCTGCTCCTGATGCCCTTCAAACATAACTTCAGCATAGCTTTTACTACTTGTGAATAAAACTGTATTATTCAATGTTCCTCGTGCCAACATGTTAGCTGTGCTTAAATCCGCATCATTGATGTCCTATAACTATACAGGGGAACAACAACAAGGAGGACTCCTTAAAATATTGTAACCAGGATATGCAGACTCATCAAGTGGACTTCAAAGCCACATAACATGAATTATCACGACATGGCCTACAAACCACCCAGATTCAGTCATGCATTTACAGAAGACACCAGAATAAACCGATGCATAGGTTCTGTGGGTTCCAATAATAGTGGAAATAAAGAGAACTACAAACAATTACTTTAAAGTTGTTTTGGATTAATGTATATGTTGGTCACCAAGTAACAAGAAATGCCAAAAACCTATTTCTTGGTATTCATGTAGTATCTTGTCCACAATATCTCTTTAACAAAATGATGTTTAAAGCATTCTTGTTGATGCAAATATCTGTGTAAATAAATCTAAAGACTAAGTCTAGACTAAATCTAAGTCTTGAAACATGGCAGCGTTTACCTTATAAAGTACATTCAAACCATCAGTCCCCTGTGGTAGTTTTGTTCTACAGTTCAGCTCATCATAGCCAGCTATGTTTAGCAAAAATGCAACCCACATTTGTCAAGCCGCTTCTTCTGAAACATCAGTGTTGCCTCATAAAGTTGCCAACAAACCGCTGTCTATTTGTGATTTTTGCTCTAAAAAAATTTGATGCTTATTTACACAGCAAACCAGAGTTTTTCCCCACAGTAACATTTTTCATTGTATTCCACAAACTCTCACGTTCAGAGGAAACATTTGGAGTCCCAGGAGTGGCACAAATCTCCAATCTAAGGTAAGAGCAATCAAGTGACCTCAGACCATATGCCACTTAAAAAAAAAATATATATATATATATATATATATATCTCAATATATCTCAAACCCAGTCCTTGTGTCCTCAAACTCTTTCTTGTTCTACCTTATTTAAATCTAAAGCCAGATGCAAAGTCACGAGTGTTAGCATTTGGCTCTTTGAGATGACCAGAAACCAACTAAATACTCAGATCAAATACACCAGACAATCACTGACCCCGAGTCAGTAAATTCGAAACTCCACGATCATGGTTCAACCACTGTGAGTCCACTGAACTACTGATAAACCCCGCCATCCTGGGAGACTAAGCAGAAAGCAAATCAAACACAGCCAGGCCAAAGATGCTAACAGCTTCCTGTTCTGCCTAATGACATTTTCTGACCAGGAAGTGAGTACCAACTAAAATAATCAAATCAAAAGTTCTTTCTGTAAGACTGAGTCACACAAAAACTTTATCCACAATCAAAATGCATGAAAAAAAAAGGCAAAAAGACGTTTGCTGCAACAACAGAAAAGTCTCAAAAATGCTTAAAACATAAATTTAAAAGGACAATCAAGTAAATTTATAAAATAAAACAAGCAATGTTGAGTTCCAGCGGGAAAAAAAATCAATCTGTCAACACTTTCAAAGTGTGTTTGAGTTTTCTCTGTGCTGACACACTCTGATATCTCTTCAGAAACCAAACTAAACTTAACAGTTTAGCAGAGAAATAAAAATCTGCTTGTCAGCCTCATTTGTGATTGGTTGGAGGGGGTAGGAGAGGGGCAGAGCGATCATTGGTGATGGTCCTTCTGAGCTTTACTCCTCTAAGAAGGGTCAACATGTTTCTGTTGCCTCCTCCATCTCCTTCTTCTTCTTCTTCTTCTAGGGTGACCTGCTCAGGGTTTTGGTCCTGGCTGGAGGGTGGAGGAGCCTGGGGCTGGTAGTTGATGTTGTTGGGCACACCGGAGGGCTCTGCCTGAGTAGTGTAGGCCTGGTGCTGCTGTTGCTGCTGCTGGAACAGCTTCTGTTTCTGCTGCTGGTTCAACTGCAGCTGATACTGATCGTGCTGAGGCTGCAGCTGCTGGGCTTGCTGAATCTGGGGCTGTTGGAACTGCAGCTGCTGCTGATGTTGAAACTGCTGCTGAATCTGTTGCCATTGCTGGAACTGTTGCTGCTGAATCTGTTTCTGCTGCTGGAACTGTTGCTGCTGAATCTGTT
>NW_024582544.1:488945-504572 GCF_018398535.1 Haplochromis burtoni
TGCTGGAACTGTTGCTGCTGAATCTGTTTCTGCTGCTGGAACTGTTGCTGCTGAATCTGTTGCTGTTGCTGGAACTGTTGAATCTGGAATTGCTGGTTGTGCTGTTGCTGTGGTTGACTGTATTGCTGATGTTGCTGGTATTGCCTCTGTTGCTGTTGTTTGACACTGTTCCCTCCCTCAGATGGCAGTGAAGGAACAGTGGGTATGGGCACTGGGATGGGCATCTGGCCTGGGACAATCTGGTAGTATGGGGAGGAGGAGGGTGGTAAAGCACTAAGGCTCTGGGTGGAGGTGCAGAGTTTACTGTGACCTAAACCTACAGAAGAGGGCACTTTGAAAACGTTCTCATCGCTTCCGTTGGTTCCGCCGAGGGGTTTGAGTGGAACCTGCGGGGTGGAGATGGGGATGGGAACCCCACCACTGATTGTTCCTCTGCGAAAAGGCGGCTTAGATGAAGGTTTGCGCCTGATGGTTGCCGTGTGGGATGGCATCTGGCGGTTAGACACACCACTCAAGTCGGACTCAGCCAATAGGCTGACAGTAGAGGCAGGACGCTTGGAGTGGATGAAATCCCGGTACTGGAATCTGAGGTCGGAGTTTCTCGGGATGGTTGATGACTTGTCGAAATCTGACTGGCTGTTGCCGTGGGAGAGGTGATGTAAGGAGATAGAGTCAGTGTCTCCGTGGAGAGAGATGGACTCATAGTCGACTGCAGAGATGGGGAGAGAATGTTAAAATGTTAGTTGCTCTGCTTTCAGGCAGACCTTTCATTACCTCTGGATTATCTCAGTGACATTTTTTTTTTTTTTTTTTGTAAAGGGTTCTCATCTGCTCACCTGACAGACAAACAACAGAAGCAGCAGGAGCACATAATCACATCAGTGACTCACTGTCATGTTTGTGAATGAACAATTAGGGGATGCATCATTGTGGAAACTCTTATCAAACAAAAACAGGGCAACATGCAACCTAATTACTTTTAAAACGCATGCAAAACTCCAGTTCAATGTTCCAAATAATAAGGTTAAAAACAGACGTCAATTCATGGCAACGACATTAAATTTGAAAAGGTCAAACACACACACAGACACACACAGGAGGAAGTAAATTACAGACAAAGCAGCTGAATTTGTTTCTAATGTTCTGTTTGTTTTGGGTTCCAAAATTAAGTAAAAAAAAAAAAGGGACTACGTAATTTAAATGCTTCTGGCAGCTTCTCATCTGCTAGCATCAACACCAGAAATATGAAATGTGAGTAATTAATGTCTTCTCTTTGCAAGCAAGTGTGATGGGAGAAACCTCAGTCTCCTATAAGCTGGGTAACTAAGCTAAAAAAATATATAAATAAATAAATTCCATACCTGGATTAACGTTGTATCCAAAAATGTATTAATTAACTTAATGGGTAAAATAAACAATGTCAGCTTGTCCGCCTGATGCCCTCACAGCAGTGTCACAAGATTTAGCCAATTTTTACATCACTTTATACTTTGATACAAAAGGAGCTTTATTTATTTATCTATTTATTTATTTTAAAGGATCTGCTGGGTAAGCAAGAAGTGACTATCCAGAGAAGTGTTGCCTCCTGGGCACCATGCTTCACAAGTGAATCATCGATAATTTGCTGATGTTTAAAATCGCAGTCCTGAAGCCTAGAAAATGCTTATGTTTTGTAACACTAACACTGTAAAATTGAGAACAGAGATTTTATTTTCCTTGTGCTTGATAACCGAGATAACAGGAGGAAACTGCAGCCACTAATGATTAGGTTATTAAAATTGGCCATACAAGTGCCCTGACAGGCACCAAAATTAATAATTTTATCGTTGCCAAAAAGATTCTAATATTTGAAAATTAGGACAACGTTTATTGCTTCTTTTAAATAAACAGTGCTCTTTCAGCTGATGTAAGATCTTTAATAGATGGACCAAAAGTAGATTTGATGGTATGTTGGACGTGACATAAGCAGACAGGCAGGCAGATATACAGGCAGTCAGAGACCTACCATAGATAGGAGGATCTCTCTTTACAGCTGGAAGAGAAGGAAGGCAGTTTAACCAAGAAAACACAAAACTACTCAAAGAAATACAACAGGAAAAGAAGTAAAGATGAGCTGATACACCAGAAAAGCACAGAAAAAACAAGTGAACAGCAGGCAGGTCAAGAGAGTCAGTTTCACTGTCAGAAATCAGAAATGACACCCA
The DNA here is from genome assembly GCF_018398535.1 of Haplochromis burtoni. Lineage (NCBI taxonomy): Eukaryota > Metazoa > Chordata > Actinopteri > Cichliformes > Cichlidae > Haplochromis > Haplochromis burtoni. The sequence continues at coordinate 491,150 of NW_024582544.1, forward strand.
CTAAAGGGTAAATCCGAGAAATTCAGCCAGACAAGCAGCAATTCACACCAAGGTTATGGCTCCGTGAGAGAATGGGTTTCCATTTTCATAATAAACACAACATCTAATTGCTTTATTGTTGGCGGTGCTGCTGCCACTTTAGGTTGTATTTGGATCACATGATGTTTGTCTCGGCCACATAGTTGGTTCAAACAGCTTTTAATCAAGAGCTCAATTCGATTTTCTATTATCTCTAGGACAAAAAAAACAGCAACAAAAAAATCCTAACAGCACAGCGAGCTGTGTTTAGTATAAATAAAAAGAAGTGTTGTGCTTTAATGTACTCACTGTGGGTGTGTATAGTGTCCTCGGAGCAGGACGGGGTGGTTGTTTGGGTGCTATAGCCGCTGGAACAGTGCAGAGAATCTCTGCTGCTTCTCGGGGCGTCAGAATTCAGCGCACCCAGTGACAATGCCAGCTGATCCTGGGCCAAGCAGTGCTAAAGGAGTGAAAGAAGGAGACGGATGAGGTTACAACTTTTCAACTAACAAAAGATCTATATACTCCCGCAAGATCATGCTTTGCATTCACTGTTGACCATCCAGCGGTCAAAGCTTCTGTCCAAAGTGACATCTGCAAAACTTTTGTCAAGCTTTTGAAAGTGTGGTTGGAGGACAGGGGGTGTTTGTGCTATTTTATGTAAATATTTTAAACGTATTCAGCATTAATTTTTAGCAACCCTTTTATTTATTTATTTATTTTTTATAATAAACTACTTTGGATTGAAAAGTGCTATAAAAATAAAATTCAATAGCAGAAATAGGACAGAAAGGCGTTTTCTTGGCTCATAATCGGCCTTCAGGATTGTGACGAGGTAAATAAGCACAATATAGTAAAGGCAGTGCATTTAGATCATAATCATGAATAAAAATACGTTTTATTTAACGTTTCATTTTTTAAAGTGTTAACATTCTGTAAATGTTTTCATTATTTCCAGCCAAAACAACTTGAGACACCAAAAATTGCTCTATGGAGGAAAATCCCTGTAAAAGAGCTTTTGCATATGATCAACCTAGCTAACAAACAAAGCTAACAAAGTGGCTCACAACTTTGTTAGTTTTGAGACTTTTTAATAATCTATGCTCGTCCTCTGCCTCCTGCTGGGTTATCAATATGCCTGCATGTTCAGGGCTCCAGGTAAAATAAGTTCAGGTGTCTTTTAATTCATAAAGTCAATTAGTGATGAATGTAATTTGAGTATTTGGAACAAGTTTTTTTATTTATTTATTTTTTTGCTTTAGAGAAAAACCACAGAAGCAGCCCGCTCTGAATGTCATCTTTGTAGTTTTAACTCCATGACTGTCAGACTCAGAACATCACCTGTGCGTTTAACCACAGGATGTTTGCACAAGAACCACCAACCACCTTTTAGAGCCTGTTTAGCACCAAAAACACCAGTTCACCACAAGGATCTGTATGCTGGCTGAGAACATCAACTGTGACAATTTCACACAGATGAAATACAAAGAACTTCTCTTTTTTCCCCCGAAGCACTTAAACTGTCACAGTGGAGTGCCGTAACAGCACCTCCTGGTTCTTCCTGTCACTCCCTGAAAGCAGGAAGCAAGAACATGGGAGGACAAAGAAAAGGAGGAAAGCAAAACAGACAAGGTACTGATAACAGTAGAAAGAAACAAAAGAGAAGAGGAGCCGCCATAAGATTAGGGGTGCAGATCATTTTAGTCCTCTGATCTCCTGCTACCCTCTGGTGGATGATTTGGCTATTTTAAAGATCCAATTCCGCTGTTTTTGAACTCTATAATATACCATTGAAAATACACTTGCATGCATTTTCTGACTTTTATTTATTATGTTTTGTTTTAATAAACAGTTTTTCTTAGTTCATAGACTGGATCAGTAAACAAAAAATACAAACGTAAAATAAACTCGTGTCTTCAGGGATGTTTAGTACAGCATTATTTTACTTTAATATTTATCATTAGTTTTGATTTTTAATTCGTTCTCGTGAATTTTTTTTGTTACAGTTCCATTTCATTTCAGCAATTTCCACAGTGGTTTTTCTCATTTTAATTCAGCTGTTATTAGTTTGTGGGTTTTTTGTTGTTTTATTTAAACAGAAATTTCAATACATTCATGTATTGTTTTGTATTTTTCTTTTAATTTCTATTTAGCTTTTTATTAGTTTTTCACTTTAGTGTTGTTTGTTTGCTGCTACAGCTTTGATGTTTAAAAATGTTTAATATTTTGGGTTTTTGTTTTAACATTTGTGTTGTGAGTGTTGCAGGTTTACATTATAATACACAAACAACCCTCCCAGTCTCAATAAAGATGGCATCAATTCCTTCCGTATGCTTTCCAAGCAAACACAGTTTGTTTGTTGTTTTTTAAATTATTTTAGACAGCACACAAATACTGTTTCAGTTAGTTTCATGTAGACTGAAAGATACAGATGAGATTTTACAAGAACAATCACCAGAATCCAAATATGCTTTCTGTGGGTTTTACCTTTCCAGATGCAGACATGGCGCGAGCGCGCTCTCCATGTATGTAGGCATTGTGTGGAGGGGCCAAGAGGCCGTTCTCCGCCCCTCCAGTTCCCCCAGAGGCCAGCTGATTGGTGGACCCAACTGAATCCTGTCATTAAGAAACCAAGTCAGAGCGGATCAAAGGTACAAATCATCAAATGTAGAATCACAAATCAACCGCAGAGAGTACAGAGAGTATAGTTCTGTTCAGCCATCATAAAAGTCTCTGGTGGAAAGAAATTGACAGAATATACATTTGTAATAAAAGCTTGTAACTTACATCCATGTCAGCACAGCCATCAGTTTTAATCAGATGTGTAAGAAACAAGCTCTATTTTCTATATATCAGACTTGCATAATGGCTGCTGATGTTAGACCATCAACACGACATGTTAGCAGTTCAGCCAGCGTTTTACTGAGAGAAACATCACACAGAAAATACTTATTTGTCATTTTAAAAATATCAATAAAAGTTCCTCATTCAACAGCAACATGAACCCTTAATGATTTTGTTCTTTCTCACGTAATTTTGAGATAATTTCCTCAATTTTAAACATAAACTTACATTTTTATTACAGGACGACTGACAAGACACCACTGACAGCAATAATGACACCAGCTTAAAAGGCCATTACGCCAAAATTCAAGAACAGAAAGGGCGACTTAGCGGCAGGAGACAAATAACAGGTACTTGAGATAAGGAGAAGGCTTGCTTTTGAGGTGGGATGAAGCAATCGTGTTATTTATTAAATAACAGTGTTAACAAGGAAAACAGTAAAATAAATATGTCACGTTTGGCTTTGTGTAAAGCCATTAGTGGATGGGTTTGATTTTTTTTTCTTTCTTTTTTTAAATAAAACAAATTATTACATTCACTGCTACTGAAAATAAGGAGTGGGATGTTATGAATCTTTTAAATGTCCAGGTGATCGTATATCAAAAATATATCATGGGCAGTTTTTTAGAATTCCTAATCCAAAAATCCAACATCAACTAAGCTAAAATGACCACAGCATTTCCAGCTAAACTCCTGGCTTAGAGAAAGCAGTCAGAGAAGAGACCTTTTTTGTGCTCCTGAGAGCTTGACCTTAAAAAAAACAAAACTCTAAAGAAGTGTCATTTTGAGTCTGAAAGCTATCAAGAAAAGTAAGGGGTTTTTTTTTTAATTGAATATTAGTACAGTACTTAACTGTAACACATAAATCTGAAACATAAGCATAAAAAAGTTGACACAAAACCACTTTTAAAGAGAATAAAAAAAAGAAAAGACACTGATAAATAAACAAATACTGCAAATACTCACAATTACAGTCCCTAGAACTGTACTTGTGAAAGCTCAGAAACATTTTTTATGGAATGGGATCAAGAATTACGTCTAAAATTACAACAAAATGGATTTGAGATATGAGATCCATCCTGGGACACTGAGGGTGGAGGAGGCCCTAGACAATTAAAGGTGAAACTGAAGGTGTGAGCTGATGAAAAAATGTGGAATTAAAAAAAAACAAAAGAGGTAAAATAGCTGGAGCCAATGTGACATTGAAACCAGATTCACACCAATGGAAGACAAAAGGGTCAAAATCACAGGACGGCACTCGGGTGGTCGGGAGGAATGTAATAGTTATATAGTTTTTTCCTCACAGTTTTCAAATCCCTGCGGCTAAAGCGGCGACTCTGAGCGGGGCGGTGGCCATAGCCAGCTGCGTAACCATAGCGACCACGGCTGCCGTGACGGCCGAGGCGAGAGGGGGAGTTCCCTTCGCTGAGAGATCGACCGCTTTCATCGCAGCCGGTGAGCAGATAAGGGGAGGAGCAGCGCTACACACAGGAAAGGGTTAGAGTGGCATGTGTTTGTTTTTGTTGTTACTGTTACAAGCTTTTATTTTGAAGATCCTTAAAGCTGACAGTGTCATTTTAAAATGTGGATGAAGCCTGAAGAATGTGGAGTGTACAGCATTGCAGGAATGGTATATTTAAGTGAAATGCACCTTTAAAGATATTGAAAATATTTGACCAGAATTTGCTTTATTTATTGCGGAAATTTGATTTAAAACTATAAAGTATATAAGTTTGAATGAAATAAGAGTATCTTAATATCACTGATGTACAGTATATGGCTAGAAATCAATGGACAGCCCCAAATGCTACACTTGTGATTTCTGGGCATTAATCTGCTGCTAACATTTGCCCACATTTGTTCCCATTCAGCCAGAAAGGTTTTAAAGTCCAACAATGAGGTTGGGGGATCTGGCCTAAAGCTGAGCGCACACACACAACTGTCAGGCTGATTTTAAATGCACTTTGGAAGCGTCGGCCATAAGCTATTTAAGAAAGATGGACATAACCACCGTGCCCTCAGCTATATTTTGCATTTTGAACTGTCAGTACAGCATTTTTGGTGCTGCCATTTTACATATATACACCTTTTTTAGCCAAATGTTAAAATATTTGGACAAGAGGATGAAGTGATTCTCTGTTAACGTTAGCAAGCACAGTATGGATGCAGTGCAGAAAGTTCATTTGAATTAGAAGGAAGTTGCTTTCTACAATTATATAATAAAGATTTACCGTTACTGTCCTGGAAATAAAAAAACTGAGCTAAAAGACACAGGAGTGTGTGAAAAGGGATGACCATGTACTTTTGGCCACATAGTGTAAAATATATTCTTAACAGTATTTTTGAGAACAACAGAAATAAAATTGTTGTAACAAAGGTTAAAAAGTGCGTTACCTGCATGTGTAGTCCATCCACAGCACAGCTGATAGAGTCCAAAGAGGGAACATGTCTCACTGATCCTGACTGGTAGCTATGAGGCCAAGACACAGAAATTAAGAAATGAAGAAAGAAAGAAAGAAAAAAAAGCAGCGACTGTCTGGAATGTGAAAATCACATAATAAAGAACTTATTTAAGAATTAAAAGCCATAAACACAACAAAGTGAAAGAGGAATGAAGTTGCTGCTATAAGCTCAGTGAAAGTTTGAAATGGAGCCGAAAGCCAGTAATATAACACGCTTTGTTGTGATTGTCTGTTTACACTCTCATCCTGGACATCTCGAGTTATCACCTCTGCAGAACGTGCACACTCTCATGTGCGTCAGTCATAAAAAGGCACGACTTTATGACTGTAACTGTCCAATCTGACACTTTGATTATCACAACTCAGAAAAATATGTAGTCTGAGCCTGGATTTAACTTTGACTTGCATCAACTTGCACAGAAACAAAGTTTAAGGTGTGATTTTTAAATATAGTGCAGTACACACAGTAAAGTTACAAACACTGTGACAAAACATCAAAATGAAAAGAAAGCAGCAATGCACACTGATATTATTAGAATGTGAAATGAAGTGATATGAAATACTGTATGTTGTAAACTGATATCAGCTTTGGTGTGTAACCCACCTGCTGATGCTGCTCTTCCTGGAGAGAGTGTTACTGGGAGAAGCTGGAGGTGTCTGATAGGTGTAGCTGAAATCAGAACCTTTAAGGTCCAGGATCACCTGTAATACACACAAAAGACAGCTGTGGTGTTTTTCCTTTTATTTTCCAAAGTTGGGATGTTTCTACTGAAGGCATAAAGCTCAGAAATACAGGAAGTGCTGAAGCTGGAACTATATTCAGTGGTGGATTAATACACATTTGCAACTCCAGTGGGTATTACCAGAACCAAGTTAGTTAATGAAAGTGTGGGTCAAAATAAACTACAGCGTGTAGTTTTTCGGACAAAGATGGGTCTTCGCAGATAAACCATGCTTTGCATACATACACAGCACTTTCAGTAGAGCCAATCACTGTTGGTCGTAGTCTTTTTCTGACATTTGCTGAAAATAAGACACAAAATAAAAAAAACAAAACATCATCTGCCTTGAAATTGCTAATGTACTTGGGCGGGGCCTTCCAGGGATATTAACAGCCACCTAAATGTTTCTGGCAGCTTGAGCATTTTTTATAATCTGTCAGAGAAAACAATGTCTTCACTCTTATGTTGAAATTTAAGGTTCTTTTAATCTTTTTCATTCAAGGGGGAAAAATGAAATTTTATTTTTTTTTAATGCAAATTCGTTTATTTTTTGTTTTGTTTTTAAATGACAAGGACCTGCTGATTAAATGGTTTGTCATGCTGGGCTACTTCTTTAGAGAAGCCCCACCTCCATGTGTTGTATTGCTTTGATCTGCAGTAAGCAGAAGAGCCACAAATCATAACCTGTTGCAAAAACTGATCTGTGTGCTGCAACATTAAGTTCAGCAAGGTTGCAGAACAAGAGCTACTGTCAACTTGTCACAGCACTTGGCAATTAAAATATTTGTGGATGAGAGTCTCCCACCACAGAGAATCCAAATCTGGGGAAAACAGAGTAATAGCACTAAAAGGGTAATATTAGGCCTGCAGAGGGTGCTAGAGAAAAACTGAGAGATCAGTAAAGATGGAGAAGATGGTTAAGGTACCTGCTCGCTGGCTGGTGGAAGTTTATTGGGTTCAGCTGTTAAGTTTGTCAGATCTTCCAGAATGGTCTGCAGGTGTGTCACCTCACCCAGCATGTTGATCTCATGGTCCTACAAGACAAGCTCCTTTTATTTTACTTTGCCAGATTAGAAAAGTCTGAAAAAGTCTTGTTCTGTATCCCTCTTTCACACACAGACACACACACAACTGACCAGCACAGGCTTCAGCATGCTGACAAAACTACAGTATCGAGCTCTTTCTTCTATCAGTGCTCTGCACACAGCTCGCTTCTCGGTGTCCTCCAGCACAGCGTAGCGCACATTGACGTCCTGCAGCGCGTTGTCCAATTGTCCCCGAGCTTCATCCTTCCCTAAAACACAAACAGGAGGAACTGATGGTAGATCGGTCCAGATGATAGAAATATATGGAGACAGCAGAAATGTCTGTAGTCCAAAGCAATTCTGATATTTTAGCTTCATGATACAAATCACCAGTATTACACACACACTCCTGGAACAATGATGAGAGGACAAGAGTATGTAGAAGAAAAGGCTCATGATAGAGCCATCGTACAGACGGATGATGGCCCTAAACGTACAGCAAAAGCAACTCAAGAAACCCTTAAGGCAAAGAAATTGACTTCTCCACTTCAGCTCATCTAAAAATGTTTTTCACTGCAGGAAGGAAAAACTGAGGATAAAATTACCACAAACAAGCAGAAACAGAAGGCAGCTGCAGTAAAGATCGTTTTAGTTTTCCAAACACTTTTAAACCTGTGAAAAATGCTATGTTTAAAAACCATCTGTAATTTTGTAACAGTATATACATTTATTTTGTGTAAAACCCATCAAATGAAAGCTGTGAGTCTGCACTTAATTACATTATCACCACAATGTTTCCCACTGTTTAATTTTTATTTGATTCGGCGTTAATTTGTTTTTCGAAAAATGAGGATATTATGCAAATGTCCTGATGCTTGATTACACAACAGTGAAAAAATTCCCACCACGCCATCTGTGGTAAAAACTTTCACAAATCCATCCTTAACTTTTTGATCAACTTTCTACTGCAATATAACAACCAGCTAATGTTAAATCTAAAAATATTTGCTTTTGGTGTATTCATGGTGTGGAGGCAGTTAACCAAAGCAAGTATCACAGTTCTTATAAACAACATTAACATATTAACATTAACATCTCTTCTTTATAATGAGCAATACTGTGTGTGAAGGAAACCACACAGGCTCACAATGTGTTACCCATATGCTACCACCAGAGGGTAGAACAGCACCACATAAAAGCAGTGAAGAGACACATGCAAACACACGCACACACGCAGTCAGCTGTTTGTCACACACCCTGCCCGGCCTTATGTTCAGCGCACACAGAAGGATAAGTGCCTAAAATGTGAAAATTAGTATGGCAATGTAGGATTTCCCAGCTCAGATGAACAAGACTGAGCGTTTTGTCGTTAACAGGCATCTTGCATGCTTAGAATTCCTTCAATAACGTGTCAGTAAAAGGCTCTGAGTAATTGAGGTGCTTTAGAGTGGGATGGAATTTGAGTTTGAGGAAGAGAAACGGACATTGGTTTCCCTTTCTCTGACTCCTTTGATTTGATTTACTACATTGTTTACTGGACTCTATGCCAGCATGTGAACCATACCAGGCTTGTCACATGAGTCATGAGAAGGCCTGAAACCCAGCTCACCACTGCAACAACCTCGAGTCTTTGTTAGACAATAATAGCCTTCACAAAGCTAGCCATGGGACAGTTCAGGAGTGATCTGCCTTGAAGATGATATTTTACAGTTCTGTCATCACCCTTTTAGCTCTTATTCCTCCCTGTAAAGCAGACTGGGTATTATGCTTAGCTGATGCCTAAACCCTGAAACCTTTCTAATGGCCATTAGGGAGCAACTCCTTGTTAGTCCATGACAAAATTACCCTATTGCTCTATAAACTTAGGAAACACTTTCCAGGTGAAACTCTGATCTCAAATGCTGCTTTTGAGTGTTATTAAAACCAAATTATATATATTTTTTACATTATGGTCCTCATTTGACTCACAAAGTAAGATAAAGCAGCTGGCCTCTTATGAGTGTGTAGTATCCCCTAGTTTCTCAATTAGAAAACACCAAGATGGCAACTGTAAAAAAAAAAAAAAAAAAAAAAAAAAAAGTCGGCTTAAAGTTTCACAACAAAACTTCGGTAACTAATGGGTGGCATCATCTTGTCTTAATCTTTGATACAGAGTCTATTCTTTTACACCGCCAGCCATTAGACCTGAAGAGGGCACATTAACTGAGATAAAGTGAGCAAAGGCTTATATATGAACAACTGAATTCAAATATGACACACAAAGTGCTGAATTGTGTTAAATGCCAAGTATTTGGTAGACTGAAATCCTAACGTCCTGAATCCTTGATTCAAAAAGCATAAACTTTTCTCCAAATTTATTCAGTCTGGTGCACTCCAAGGTTCCAATATAAAGATTACATACAAAAAACAATCCATTTAAATGCTGCATCAGCTTTCAGCTAGCTTACAATGTGCCAACTGTATCCTGCACCAGCACACACGGTCATGGCTGTTTTTATGAATATGGACTCGTCACTGACAATCATCAAAATGTAATTTTTGCCATTAAAAAAACCCCAAAAACCAAAACACTCCTGAATACACACTTTTGAGTCAAATAACTTTTTTTTTTCTCACCAGCTCACAGAAGGCTCTGTCTCTTCAGTGAACTGTGATCAAATCCGTTCCCTCATTTCTTTCTTTTCCACTCCAAACTAACAGTCTTCATGCCACACTGACAGGCTGTAGTATAAGGTCAAAGCTGCATAACTAACAGATATTTCCACGCAAGATTCTCAGCGTCTCTCCACTGGAGCCCACAAGTTTCCACATCACACTTCTGTAAGCTGCACACTGGACCTGCTTGTACCTACATGTGCTAAACTCATTTAAGGTGAGTGCAAAGAAACTTTCCCCTTTTCAGCAGACAAACGTAAAAACAGCCTTCTGGTGTCAGAACCGGCACATACGTCATTCTGCTGCGAAGTTCAAACATCCAAGTGGAGAAACAAAAAGCAAAGCACACTTTTGAGACCAAATTCTTCAGGATAATTTTCAGGATTCCCTTAAGAATCTGACCGATTTGTTGCACTAGAAAGATTCTGAAACTGAAGTTAAGCTAAAATCACTTCAGGCAATCTGAAATGGTGTGTAAAAGACATGACTTAAATGTTTTATGGCACCTATAACACATGCTCCATGTGTCGCCACTGTGAGCACAAAGAAAGTCAATGTCAGTGCAAACTGCTCCTCCACAAAATTCAACAGATTTTTGATGTCACCAAAGCAATAAGGATTATTTCTGAACTGTGAATCATTCAATGTTACTGGAGGAGGAGAATGTTACAAAAACATTTCAAAGGATATGGGGGAGAATGTGACAGAGCAGAGATGTAACCAAATGAATTTTAGAAGCAAGTCTTGTCAGTCCAAAGCTCCTGGATGGATTATTTATTTATTTCTTTGTTAAAGGCAAAGGGTCAGTTTAAAAATCTTTTCCACTATAGTCTAGATTTCTACTAGAGATATGTGAAGTCACAGTATGGCTGCATTAAAAGCTCAGTACAAGTGACAACACAATCAGTATCTGTGGCTCATCCCCACAACGCAATGATCTCAAGCCTTTAAATACCCTCAAATTAAGAGGCAACCCCCTACACTGAAAATTGAAGTGGGAAGTCTGCCTCCACAGACTTGAAACTTGTATTAAGCTCTACTTTCCACATGCTTCAGCACAACACACTCTTTGAGAGCAGAGGGAGGTTAACTACCAGGTTTAGTGGTACAGAAAGTCTCTCATAGATTTCCCTTCAGGAATAATTCAGTGCCACTGAGGAATAACAGAGTCTGTAGGTGTAACTGTTTGGTACAGTGTTGTCTGGTCTGAGTCTGGCGGTTCAGACCCACAGGTAGAGAGGACAAACAGAGTTCTGACCTGCAGACCACCCAACTGTGGAAACAACCACTGGATGTAAAAATGAAGTCCAGAGGCGGTGAAAGAAGTTTTCAAAGAATTCAAAGGATCATGTTTTGCAAAGCAGCAGCTTTCATGTTTCATACTCATATTGCTCATATTACAGCTCACAGCCACCTGCAAAATCCCACAAACTGATCCCCGGGCTTATCTGTTCACCAGATTTCTGTTCAACTGTTCTTTAACAAAGCTTGAAATATTTTTCCAGCAAACATGGTGCAAACAAGACCTCTTTCAAACTTCAACAGCGAGAAGTAGGAAAAACAGAGACGGGGACAGCAAGTCCTGTGAAAAACAGTGAGAAGCAATTTCCACAGCCAAACACAAACCCACACACACACTGAAGACTCTGTGCAGACGTTAAGCTCAACCTAAACACAGCCTGTTCCCTCAGGTGTGTGTGAGAGCATGGAGAAGACTGAGGATAATTTCACGTTGCTAACAGAAGCTCAGTGTCCGTGTGTGCTGCTAGTCTGACTTCTAGGCTCTGTGGAAACACACACAAGCTGCTGTTTCTACAAGGCTCCAGCTCAACACCCACAAAAACACAAAGACCTGAACTCAGAAGCTCCATCCTGCAAATTCATGCCGTTAAAGGTGAAACACAGTTCACGCAAAGCTAATTCTCACCAGCTGGGAGACATAATGTAAAAACACCTCATGGATGCTTCCAAATGTAGCTCCAGCTTACCTCAATGCGTTTGAGAATTTGTTCCTGTGGCCATTTTGACATTAATTTTCTCAATCTCTAGATTTTTATGGCTTAACAATGTATAACACACAAACGAAAATGCCTCAGGCAAGCCAAAATCTAACAGAGCTAAACCTAAATTAATTCTACTCAAGTCACACACATGTAACCTGAGAAGTTAATGAGAAGAATCTTTTTCCTCTGGACTGCACTTCCCTGTAATCATCTGTCAGTCAAACAGTATGAGGAAAGAGGTCACTTATCAGTGTGTGGAGCTGCTTCCACACAAGCTGCAGTGAATATTGTCTTTGTAAACTGCAACAGCATGGCTGAATAGTGCATTTTTATTTTTGTACAACAATAAGACTTAATGACACAAAAGAATAGACTAAATCAGGCCCCGAATACATATATAATGCACAGTGGTGGTGCAGCGGTTGCAGTAAATGCAAGGTTAAATAATGAATGATCAGGCCCCATCATATCTTATAGTATCATATTATCTCTGGAGCACTTAACTCTCTAAGTGCAGCCTTGTGGCTCTTATAGTTTGCAAAGTAGAACTAGTTGCAGAGCTTCAGCTATCAGACACCTCTCCTGTGGAACCAGGTCCAAGTCTGGCTTCAGGAGACAGACACCCGATCTACTTCTGAAAATAGGCTTCAAACTTTCCTTTTAATTTACAGATAAAGTTGGATCAGGAGACCTTGAACCATCCCTTAGTTATGCTGCTATAGGCTCAGACTACTACTCTTTTCACCGCCCGTGTGTTTATATGCTGTTAATGCATGTCATTAACTTTTGTCTCCTCTTTCCTTTAATTTGTATTTTGGCCTCATCGCTCCATGATCCCATTTCTTTATCTTTCCTCTTACCCCCAAAACCAGCCGTTGCACAACACTCCCCCTTTACTGTGCCTGGTTCTGAAGTGTCTACTTATTCAAAGTAAGATCATGTGACCATTGGGGTTTTCTCACTAATACTGTAGGGTATTTATCTTCCCATATGTTAAGTGCATTGATGTAACTGTTGCTCTAAACTGCTGCTATAAAGATCAAAAATATAAATACAAATACAAAAGTGTGAAAAGGTAAATGCAGATGTGGAAGATATTTGCATTACTGTATACAACTTTACTAATTGTAAAAAATACAGAATCCCAAAAGGAAAAAGCAGCTGTGGGCAGCTATAAAATGAATTATTCTTTGTATTAAATGCAATTATTGTGTCTAAAATATGGTTAACCAGATTCCACATCAAACTTAAAAAATGAACATTTCTTTGCTCTGTGTCACTTGCAGTTTTGTTAGACTTTAGAATCTAAAAATCTAACAAAACTGAAAATTGAAAATAAAAAAAAAAAAGGACATGACTGTCATTTAACTTAATGTTTAAGATTTCTCCTAATCAAACTTTGCTATTATCATTTGTTAGTGGAGTTCATCTGAAAAATTCCTCATAGTGACAACAGTAACTCGGCTCAAGTATGAATTCAAAAACCTCCCAGCCACCACTACATCTTCCATGGACCAAAAATGTAACACAATCTGAAATGAACTCCTAAAAACATACCCAACTACACACCCAAGGAATTAGACTTGAGCCAAAATATGATCTGTTCACTCAGAGAAAGCAAATCCAACCATTAACCAGGGTTCAGGTTTGGTTCTTGTGTACTGGAGGCTTAGCAGATCAATTAAGACCTCTTT
>NW_024582544.1:505311-539946 GCF_018398535.1 Haplochromis burtoni
ACGTGGCGCACAGTGTGACGCATGCACCAGTTTATTGTATTTCCAGACTTGCTTTCGGCACAATTTACAGTGCACGCTACTCTGTTTTTTGTCAGACTTGAAATAGCCGAAATACCTTCACACTACGGAACTTCTATGGCTCTTCCGTTCGACAATCTCTCCGGCATTGGAACCATCATCTGTTTTCTCTTCGGTCACGCTCGGTTGATTTTTCTAGTCGGCACACTCATTTCCTCCATTACGCGCTGGCTCCATTACCGCTGGCTGCTTCCCAAACAAACACACGTGCGGCTTGGCACTTGTGCTGTACGTAACAAGTCACGCGACGTGACGCTGCGGCTGTGATTGGTTCGGCTCTGCGCTACTTAATTTGGATTGGCTGACCTTTTTTTTTTTTTTTTTTTTTTTTAAAGAGGACAAGAGCGGCGAGTCTATCGCGATAGCTTAATTTCTCTATCGAGTAAAAGTTATATCGCGATACATATCGTTATCGTTCTATCGCCCAGCTCTAGATGGTATCAATATATGGATATAATTATATCGTTATCGCCTGAAATGAAAAAAACATATCGTGATATGAAAAAAATCTCATATCGCCCAGCTCTAATACCATCTCTCATTATTTAGTGCAAGGTTATTATAGCTAACTAGAACTAAAACTAGTGTAAAAACATCCATGCTTTAAAAAAAAAAAAAAAAAAAGGGCACGGGGAATAACCAAAATGACTTTCTCTGCACACAAAGGTAAAATAAAAAAAATATAGAGGGCAAGTATTTAGTTTTATGAAGACTGTTCAATTTCAACAGCTAGTAATGCCAAATGATGCCTGCAAAATATTTTTGAAGCACAATGACTAATTTTGATGCTGATGTTCAGCTGCTTTTAAAAGCTTACTCATTAAACAGTCTAGACCATCTGCGTCACATGCTGATGATGTCTTTGGTGTGAGACAGGTGGTTAGGCAGTTTTAGGTGATGTCAAAGGTTTCTGCAGCACTCTCCAAGGCAGGTTGAAACCAGCACAAGCTGTATGCAAAAACTGTCTGGATATTCAAATGAGGACATTTAACGTCCTTTAACCTCCCTGCTCTTAATCTCTTAAATCAACTTGCCTCCTTTTTACCTCATTGTTCTTGCTGTCCTTTTACCTTACTCTGCTTTCCAGCTCTATCAACCTCTCATCTTTATTATATTCTTCCTTTGTCCTCACCATTTTCCACCATCAAATACTTCTCTTCACTTCTTCGACATCTTCAGCCATGAAGCTTCGCTCGATTCTCTTACACTCTGGATTTTTTTTTAACTCTTTCTTGCCTTTTAGAGCAAAGCAACAATACCGCTTCCTCCTCCTGCTCCTCACTATGAACGTCGTCATCCCCAGTGTCTGATGGCATCAGTTATTCTTTCCACCTTTTATCTTTTATTTTTATTCCATTTCCAGAGTTTACACGTCACATTTTCTGTCTCAACTGTCTTCTCTTTACAAATCTCTCTACTTCTCCTCTTAATGCATTTTTCCATTATCCATCTTTTTTTAAATACAGTAAACACAGCTGAGTCATAGAGATGATGACTTTAACCCATCACTCACATCCTCTTCCTCCTCCTCTATTACCAGAGCAACACAAGGATGTTTAAGTTTATCAACCACGCAAGATTTGTTTAATCTCTCTTCATTTCCTTGCCATGTACCCTCTTCTGTATCTACATTTTGTTATAAATTAAGTTTATATTTCTCGTGTTAAAGAAAGCATAAACACAAAGCAAGTATAAAATGTATAAATATAAGGCTGGTGAGGTGGCAGAGGCAAACGTTAGAGGGCAGAACGTAGAACCAATAATACAATAACATAACAATTTCCTAAAATTAACTATTAAAGTCTAGTTAACAATCACTGATTACAATGCATTATGGAAAATAAATGGTACAGAAATAAAAGATGAGACTACCTTTTAGAAACTGAAGTAACTTCTACTATCCTGATTTGCATCTGTATAGCTCACAGAATGGCTATTTACATGTAAAAACCTCCTCTAGGCCTAAGGGGCTGAGGCAGTGACCTTCTTGTGCTTGGAAAATTACCAGAAATTCAAATTTCATGGCAATGTCTGACATTTCCTCGACATCTTCTGCGCTGCCAACAAACGCCCGTGAAAAACAGCAGTTTGAAAGTGCTGTTTACTGATGAAAACACTTGTAATGCAGTGAATCATTGCAACTTCTACAACTTAACCTCTACTCAACCGAACATGTTTTTAGGTAGTAGATGACATGTACTGCAACTTTTAAAATGTGAAAACAAGTAAAACTCGAGCTATGAACTAGTGTTGACAATAAAAGACATGACATCAATTTTCTAAAACACTTAAAATCACCTTTATGTCTTATTTATGTTTCCCCAATACTCTTCCCATCATCTGCCTCTCTCCCACACGCGCGCACACACACACACACACGCACACCAGTTGTAGATTCCCTATCCGAAAGTGGTTAAGCACCACATAATGATAGACTGTACACATTCACACACAGAGAATCATATGGGATGAGATGATTAGTGAAGGAACAGATGTTTACCGTTATGAGGTCTTCCTTTAATTCAAACATACATCAGCAAAAACAGACTACAAAAATGAGCCTGTGAGGAGGAGGAGGAGGCAAAAGATGATTGCACAGCGAGGAAAACTGCTAAAAATACAGGAGCTCAACATACTTTCATGTAGGTGTAACTATGATACAACAATATCAATGTCTGGACTATGATCGTGCAGAAAAAATCCAATACTGCAAAGCTTCACTGGGAACAAGATTGAACAAAAAACAACATCTTCAATACAGCTAATCCATAAAATGACAAAACGCGGTGGGCTTTATTTCTGTTTAAGACTCCTTGTACCAACAAATGGCTCAGCAGTTAGTCTCTCAGTCTGTCCCTACTTATTATATGGTGTCTACACACACAGAGAGCACTGTACAGCAGGATAATTATAATGTGAAGCCCTGATTGGTGACTGTTTTGGTGCATTGTGCAGGGGAGGGAAAAAAAAAAAAAATGCTCTCATGTGCGTGTGTGTGTGCTCTGTGATTACGTGGTGACAACATGTGAAGCTGTGGTTCAGTCTCTGTCTTTGAGTTGCTTTTGCTTACTTGTTTACTTATGGTCTCTCACAGCTTTGCAATTCTCATAGAGAGCGTACAGTTCATTCAAACCTCAATTTCAATTTTTGCAGCCTTGTCCATCATTTCTATAAACAATTACTGCATTGGACAAGCTTATTTCAAAGAGAACTTTATAATACTTTCAGTGTTACAGTAAAACATGGGATGATTAGAAACACTGCCAGCCTTGTCTATATGCTTGTCACTTTCAAACTGACCTACATTCAGAGAAGCTACATTTTTAGCATCAACTTGATTAAAGCTTTTTAGCTTTAGATAAAAATTTCCCGCATAACAGCACCAGCTCAGGGCGGATACGTGAGATCTGTAACTTTACATATTCAGCACAGCGTTATCATTACAAGTAGAAAGCACAGCTGAAACCATAGACCCAAGCTGTAATTAACCCAAACTTTTCTTCAAATGCTCTGACTTTCTACTGATCTTTTAGACTGCCTGAAACTAATGTGGTCAGTCATTTTGAGCTCAGAAGTCAGAATAAAGGGAATGTTGCAGAAAAAAGACAGAAAACAGAATTAAGGCCCAAAAAGGAATAGGAGTAGCAGAAACGTGTTCAGGGATGTTAAATTCACAGGCATCACTGTTTACCCTGGGCGGGTCTGCACTTGTGATGTGTGCTCAAACTATTTTTCTATCTTTGCATTTGCCCATTGGATTTTGTAGAGCCACAGGACAGAGAAGATATTTGTATAGAGGCCTTGAGGTTGCATTTCAATCTTCGTGTATGCACGCATGTTTATGAATGCAAGCGTGTGCATTTGTGGCATTTCTTTTTTGTTTTGTTTTTTAAATTTCTTTCTTTCTAGCATACAAGGCCTTCTGCAGTCCTTCCTAGCAAGCTTTCAGTTTGTTTGGTAATGGGATGTCAAGGCTAGCTGCAACCATTGCAACTGCAGGGTGTGTTACTTTGATAACAGGGGAGGGAGTGGCACAGGTATCTGCCTGCCAGTATGCCTGGTTTCTGGCACAAGTCCAACTGACAAGCCTGGAGTCTGACCTCAGGCCTCACTGTACAGAGGCTGCTCTCACAGTATTTATTCAGTGAAAAAATATTGGCAGATTTAAAATAATGATCAATTACAAAATTACTATAAGCACAATAGCTGACTATACCCCTCCATTTTGGGTAGGGAAGACATTTAATCTCATATTGACTGTGCTAAAAGTGGCAATTACCTTACTGTCGTAAGGTAATTGCAGCAAGCCCCAAATCAAACACAAGCAGTCCAAGAAGCACAAAGTAAGTGGAAACAAATCCACGTAATTCTAAAGTCAAGACCAACAAGACCAAACAAGATTAACAAGCCCGAAGGAGATACACCCTGAGAAAAGATCAAACAGTCGCAAGGTAGCAACAACAAGCCCCATGTCAACAAGTCATTATTTACCCCAAAGTCCGAACACAATTTAAGGAACAACAAGTTCCATCGCCATACAGGCCAGGTCAATGAGAATTTCTAGTGCAAAACTAACAGTGCAGTTTTAGTACTACAGATTATTTCTAAACCCAATAAAGTTAAGTGTATCATATTTGATAGATGAGTTTTTGAGACCACTATTTCTCCAGATGCTCCAAATTAGTACAAAGAAATAAGCAAGGGTGACTGTTTACTATTGATATTTGCGGGGGGAGACAGTATTTGAGTTAAAATGTCAAAACTTTGAAAGAGCTAATTTTTTTATATACTTAAAACCAAAGTGGTGCATAGTTGTTCTTTTAATACATAAATATGTTTTAAGATTGGGTTTTTCTTGGGGCACAGATGACAGAAGGATGGCCATGAAATAATCCGTCAGAGAGCTGAAAACACTCATGTTAACACAATGAAGGCAGGATCGAAAACATTCATGTTGTTACTACAGAGATTAGCTCACTGTGGAAGATGGCTTACATATATAGAAGGTGGAGCCTTCTATGAATAAGCTGTAATATCTCCATGTTTTACAACTTGTATATACACATGGGGAAAAAACTGTTTTGTCCTTTTCTTGTTTTCTGTTGTCTGAGTGCAGCTGAAAACCTGCTGGAGGTGAAATGAAGGTGGTGATTCTTACCTTTCTTCACCTTCTTCTGCAGTTTGATGGTGTCTGAAGATTTCTTCTTGATGTCTGCTCTGGCCTTCTTGTACTCTGAACCACAGGAAAAAGCAGAAAGTGAGGAAGCTTTTGTCTTTGCCTAAGTGTCTGTGAGTGCGTGCTAGCCTGTTGACATACCTTTGGCGTGGTCTTTATCCAGCTGACTGGCCACTTTTTTCCACTCCTCCATTTTCAACTCAAGAGGTGTGATGAGACCTTCTGAGAGGGACCTGAGGGCAAAAAGAGATATAGACTCACTTTCTAAAACACTGTGCCGAAACATTTTTTAAAAAATAATTAACACTGTAAATCAAAAGAGCACTTTAGTGAAGTTCCAATAAGGGCCTAAGGGTACATCTTTCGCCATCTTACAATGCTGTGACTGCAGCCATTCCCCAACTACCTGTGAATGGTACTCATGGTCTTTGATCAGTGGGTTTTGGTCAGTGGTTGTTGATCAATGGTCATGAGAATTTGCATAATTATGATTAAGGAACTGACCTCCCAGCCCTTTGTTCCTTCAGTGGGCTGTTTTCAGTCATTATGCAAATGTACTCTTTATAAGATTTGGGAAAACCTGCAGTCAGCTGAGACTGAAGAAGTCACTTGGATGAGTGACGAAACGTTTCTTCCACAAAACGCTACGTCCAGATGAACAGAATCAACTTTTGGAGATTTACTTTCCTGGATGATTGAGAATGAATCAAGATACTTATAAATTGACTCTTGTCCATCCGTTTACAGTAACTAAAGGAATAGTAAACAAAACTTTAATTACATGTTGACCAGTGCTCTATCAATTTTAAAAATACCAGCAATTGTAGGTTCTACTACTCAGCCTCCTAGTAGATACACCTATGGTATCAATTTTAAAATCCTACATCATCTTGTTCTTGAGTTAGCGCATTCATAAGGTTTTCAGAAAACGTAACCTCTAACCAGAGGTCAGTCGAGGTCAGAAGTCACTGAGATCCAAAATGTTTAGTAGATGCACCCATGGTATCAATTTGAAGCGCCCATATCATCTTGTTCTTGAGTTATCGCATTCACAAACTCAGTGTGAGAATTCAATGCTTTTATACGCTCATGTTACTGTGGATATCTGGAGGAGAGAAACGGCACCAAACGTCTTTGTGATGAAACTGTATCAATCTTTACTGATTTACTCTTTATTTACTCATGGTTCACACATTTTATTGAGTAAGACTGGCAACAAGTCATCAATTAAAACCTTAAAATCAATTCTAAAATTGCATGGTAATAAGAATGATAGGAATAAGCTGTACTTTATTGTAGACTTACATGACAACTTTCAAAATAAAAGAGGAAATAAAAGCATCCATGACCATCTCTAGATTTCCTTTTTGTATAAAACTGAGCTGACCTTACTGAGTCTCCGGAGCTGCCTAAAACATGACTAAACATCTGAGCTGACAAGCTTTTTGTGACTGAAGTGATCAAAAATGACACCAAGGTTTTTACAATACGGCCCCATATTTAGTGAATGAGAGCCCAAATGTGTTTTGGTATCTGTGTTAGGTGCTTCCATTGTACTGTTTTTCATAATTTAAACAAACTGGCCACACCCTACAAAAGCAGTTTACAACAAACAATCTGAATAGTAACTTTAATCTAGACTTCTTTTTCTTCAAATGAGTGGTTCAAATAACTGAACTGGGAATCTGTGCCTGCGTGCACTTGATGCTAAATTATGTGCTGCTGCTGTGTCTTTACTATGAAGCTGCTGAGTTAAATATTAAATAAGGCTGTAAAACCACAACTTTATTACTCAGTAAGGGACAGAATAATTTAACCTGAGCATTACCTCAGCAGGCTGGAAAGAGACAACTTTACAATTTAATAATGCAGCTGTTATAGCAGATATCTGCTACCTTTAAATAAGATGTTTTCTTTAACATTCTCATTTATATAGATGAAAGAAGATGGAAGAACAAAACTTGTAGGGGACTCCAGACAGGCAGCACAGGTACACCTAATAATGTGGCTTCTGAGTGCATGTGCCGTGATCCGCATGAGACACAATATATGCGTCACTGACTGACACCTCTGCTAATGACAGCAGACAGTAATGACAGGACAGCTGTAATGTTGCAGTGACAGTGATAATGGGTGAAATCAGGATAGCATACAAGTCCAGCTTTCTCACATTCTCACACACACACACACACACACACACAGTTGGTGTTAACATATGTCTGTTGGAAATAATTACCCAATTCCCACACTGCCTGATAAATGGTGTCACCGCACCATCATTCAAACCTTCACCTGCCTTACCTCCTTCCTACATAAAGATTATATTCAAAGCTGTGTGTGAGTGGAGGGTGAGAATTAGTGTCTTACGTGGTAAACAGCTTAAGTTTGGACTCGATGCTCCGGTGTCTCATACACATCCTGGTTAGCGCTGAGCCTATCTCCTTGGTGGCACCTGGAACAATCAGAAAATAACTTATTTTTAAAAAGAAAAAAAAAAATCAGAATAGAGTTCATTTTAAAGTGCTCACAAAATTTAATAATAAAATGTAAATAAATTACATTACGGTATATAGCTTATATAGTTGTTTTCTATGAGATTAACTGTACAAATGGATACAGAGAACCACAGGAGTTATCAGTCACGGCTCTATTGATCTATAATTCCTAACAAGTGTTAGTGTTGTTTTTTTAAGGGTCCAACACTGCTGATCAAAAAACACAAGAGGAGAAGAGCAATCTTCCTTTCAGGACATGATTCCTGCACCAAGGAATTCTTTTCCTTTTTTTTAATCCACATAAAAACAAAAAGCTTCAACCAGACCTGACGGAAAATGAATTAAAATAACACAGAACAACATGTTTTTACAGTTTTTAATAAAAACAGTAAAGATATCTTCACCCAAGCATTTATTAATTTCTTTTTTTAATCTGAGAAATACTACTTTGTGTGAGAAGCACAGTCAGTGGCTTTACTGCCTGGGACTGATCATTGTTACGGATGGAGTCCACCCCCACGCTTAAGTTTCCTGTCCGAGTCAGGAAAAAACCATCTTAGCTAACTAGCTAGTCCAGCTCTGTGGTCTTCAAACATTTTTGTGCAGAGGCTGATCATTAAGGAAAACCAGGATTTGCCAGTAATGCAAAAAATCTGTGTGTTCATCAATACGCACACCTGTTGCTATGCATGCTCTTAGCATGAATTAAATAAATTGACATGTAATCCACATTATTAGAGAGATTTGGTTGGATTTTGTTGGTATTTGCTGACTGTATATTTGTGAAAGACATCAAAGGAGCTGCTGAAAGGCCAGACATAAGACAGAGTCAACACCTCTGTCAGTTTAAAAGGAGCTCTTATCACTGCGATTTTACCCAGATGACTATCATCAATGTGGCGACTCTTATTTATTTATTTTTTTAAAGCTTTTTGCTGCTGCTGCTGAAAAACCAGTGAAGGAAATCTAGATCATAACCTAGATCATTATGAGCAGATGACAGGATATCTGTCAGCTTTTTGTATAACACACCACCTTAAACTTTCTATACTTCAAAACAACGTAAGGGCTCCAAAAATCTAAAGGTTTCTGAGCTCGGCTGATCTAAACGATATCTCTACATGGAACTAAACAGAATTTCCACATCATGATTTTGAGTGTCTGGCAACCCTTGCAGCAGCAATTTATGTCTGATTGTCCAGATTTATATTAACATACGTAGTGAAGACATAGAAGGACTTTGACAAGCGGTATTAAGTGTATTTATGTTTCGCCAGTAGAGCTGAATTTGCTCACTAAGTTGCAGTCATGACAACAGACAAAAACTAATCAATGAAAATTATCAACAAAATCGAACATGTCATAAAAAAGCTAAATGAAGTTTAAAAAGTCTAGTAAAGAGCTTGAAACATACAAATGCTAAATAAAATAAAAATGGTGAATAGAGTAAAACTGTAGTAGAAAAAAATTCTGAGATGAGTAAATGAGTTGTTGCTCGTAGCCTGCATGATCTGTAAAACACAAAAACAGGAGCTGAACTGAAGCTCTTGAACATTGTAGCAGTTTGTGTGAGGTTGTTGCTTCATTAAAGGCTATTTGGAAATCAATCGGATTAAAATCTTGTGACGAGTGGTGTAATGTGTGTTGAAATAATAGGTGTGTGTCTCATTTTGTTAAAAAATTATGTAAGAAAGACACCACCTCCTTTAATAACCAGTTTGGGTTTATATGATGTTACAATGTTAGCTTCATGCTGAAATGCCCACAAAAGCATGACAAATGCAAACACAGCCAGGACACATTTAAACACACTGACTAATACACATTTGATAATGAGCTTGTGTGCACATCAGGAGGTTAGCTCTCTCAGTCTCTTTCTCCATCTTTATATCATTTATAAAAGGTATTCCCCATTTTGCTCCCACTTTAAAGAACAATGATCTGAGTGGGTGAAAGCCCAGAGCTGTGATTTTTTCATGTTATGAATCAAGACATCATATTTGAACACATCCATTACAATCTCCAAACCAGAAATAGAGAGAAGTGTTTGCATCTGTTAGTTTGATTGTATATTTAGGCTTGATGTAACACTATGTTTGCAGTAGGGATAAATACCAGAATAAATACCAATAGATGCCAAAATACTGAAAAGGCAGTGGTACTCGTTTTTCTTTGTTACCATAGTACCAGATGTACTGAGGTGACAGTTCTTCTAGAAATGAAACAGGCAGCGTACAGCTACAAGTGTTGTCGTCCAACTTTACTTGACGAAAAATAAAAAGATACCCCACAAGAACAGTAAAAAGTACACGTAGAAAATGGTGATTGGTGCAGCTGCCACGACAGCTCTGCTGCGACACACTGATAAAATTGATAAGGAAGGTTGAGCTGGCTAGGGAAGTAATTTGCATTTGAGGGGGAATGACCAAAGGGGTGAAACTGATTTGCAAAAGGAAATATGCAAATGATTTTATCGTGTATTTTGGATCAAGGGAGGAAATACTTACAATTTAGCAAAGCACCTAAAAGACCGACATCCAATATATATGTTTTCCTGAAAAACATGTTATCATTTTGTTTGAGACAGCTGGCACTGCCGCTGTGAAATCAACTCTGCTCCAAAGGCTAAATGTTTGCAATGCCTAGTATTAAATGCTTATGATAATGTAATGCAACTATAATATTAGCAATCTTCAAGACAACTATCCTAATATTTCCATTAAAGCCTCTCCAACAAAATGTAATTAAAGATCTGCCACTGCGTCTATGTTTTAAAACAAGCTTTTAATAAAGGAGTTTTGTATGTGGGATGATCACTTTGTTTTGGTATCAAGTTGAGTGTCATGATTGAGGATCATGTAATTCTAGTGGAATTGATACGGACTACAAAATTTCTGGTGTTGAGACATCCCTAGTTTGGAGAGACTTTTTTTTCCCACCGGGATTGTTTTCGTCAGTAAAATGGTGAGGTCTGTGGGGACGCCACGGTGAGCCAATTTACACACAAAAACCAGACTAAAAGAGTTAGAACTACAGGCCCAAAAAAGAAAAAAAAGTGAGGAGAAAAACCCACACAATTCAGGCAAGTTTTATGATTTAATAACATTTTAGCTGATCAGCTGAAATTAATTCAGTAGCCTAATGGTCACTAATTACAGTAGGCCTATTCATTCAAGGTTAAAAAACAAACAACAAACAAAGCTCTCCTGCTGATATAGCTTCCTTTCCTTTCCTTTGTAAAGTAAGTAGGAAATAAAGTTCTCAGTGTGTGTCCATCTCTCTGTGGTTACACATTTTGCTTTTAGGCCACCCAGGACGCAGTATGAAAGATGGATAGCACTGCCATTAGTGCAGTTTGATGGCATCTCTTGTCCAACTCTGGCAGCTATTTGTGTATTTCAGCAGGGATGACAGAATGACTAGACAATGAAGAAGCTTACGTAACCTTAGGACCACTTCAGAACATTTTAATAACACCATAGAAAACGCGTGAACGTAACACATCAAGTCAGTGTAACAGGACCAGTTTCTGTACCAAGTGTTTCTTAGTACAGAAATTACATGAGTGTTTAAGAAACCAGCTTGAGATGATATGAGTGTTGTGGTATCCTGTTCAAAGCTGCCATTAAGAGATGAGTTCACTGTGGTCATATAGGGACAGACATGGTCAGCAACAACACTGTGAAAGGCTATGATGACTAAATCTTGCTCAGCTGCCACCATGAGGCTAAAAACCACAGCAGCATGAGATGTTAATGCAATCATGACAGGTACCATTATTTACTGTTTACACCAAATTGTGACGCTGTCATCTAAATGATACAGCAAAAATGTATACAGAGATGCTTATATGCATATGCTTGTATTATTAAAAGGAATATCTAAGGTTCATCCAGGTTGCACTGTGTTGAGCCTATTGATATCTATCATACATGCCCAGTTTTTTTACAGTCTGTATTGTTTCTTAAGACTTTCTGTAACTGTATTATGGAGAGATAGGTAGATATCTATAGATAGATATACATGTCAGATATGTGAAGCCTAAAGGTGAGTATGCATTCAATTCCTTGTGGATGAGCAGTTTCTGAAAAAGACACTCATGCTGTTTCAACTACCTTTCCCAATGCTACACATTATCTCCAGCAGTAGTCTTGCCCATGTCTACATTCTTTAAAGCAGTGAGATTCTGCCACGTGACTAGCCGATTAGGTATTTGCTATAAAGAGCAGTTGGGCATAAAGTGGCTGGTGGGTGTATGGGACCTTTATTCAGATTTGTTCCACATTTCGGAGGTCACATAAATGTTGAGGCAGAAGAACTAGAGTGGGGACAGAAATGCCTCTTCATTTCAACAGTGAGCCCTCTGTCGTCCTCTGCTCATCATAAAGGTTTCTTTGTGTGACTCAGTGTGTCTGTGGACACAACACTTCCTGTTAAACTGTTAATGTTTTAGCGTCTGAGACAAACAAACAGAACCGTTACTTCCACAACCCGTTTTCCTTTTGTTATGTTTTGTTTGTGTTTTTGTACAACAAAAATGACAACTTTTGACAAAGCAATCCTGTTAGTTCATTCAAATTTTAAAAAAAAAACAAAAAAAAAAACAAAAAAAACAAACAAAGGCAGTGGTCGGTTAATCATCCTTTTCCATCCACCTACTTTCTTAACTGTTTATTCGATTAACTTAAGATCCCTGGGTCTATCTTATTTCTCAAAGAACAAGAGGCTGGGTATACCCTGGATGAGTCGGCAATATACTATATGACCCAGAGTCAGGCATACAACAATTTACATTCTGACCAACAGGATTCATCAATAAACCGGACCTAACATGTATGTCTGGAACCTGGAGTACTCAATGAAAACTGGATATAAATTCATTTGAAGAACTGAAAAGTGCCTTTCCAAGCTATTTGCAGCAGCTGATTAGAAGTGCTAAACAGTTGATAAGAAGTCTAAAAGATATAAATGGCAAAGGCTAAAATTAGGTTAATTATGATGCAAGTGAAAGTACGTAGCTGTTGTCTCAAGGTCCTTTGTTTTCATTTGATAAGACATTTAACTGGCATTTTTGGCACACCCATTCTATTTACACTGACTAATATTACCCGACTGCAATTTTTTAAATATAAAGCAGGCCTCAAGCAGGTCTGTATCGGCTGCATATTCAAAAACAAAACAGACACTACTATGGAACCATTAATTCTACCTATAAAAGAGAGGAGTTTGCAATGGTGTTGAGAAGCAAGATTGTCCTTTCTCTTTTAAAACAAATGTGGACGTGCTTTCAATGTTTTTCAGGCCTCTAGCAAAGGTCTTTTGATGATTTGTGACTGTGTGGGTATGTTCTGTGATTTCAGCTCTCCTACTCTGACACTGAATCGAACAATTAGTGACATCCACTTTACTCAGCTCTAGTGTGATGAAAGTGATACAGCAGATTTTCAGCAAAGAGACCGAGCTGTGTGAGCTCACACTGACTCATTTTGTGTCGTTTGAATATCTAAATCAGAGACCTGCACAGGGAGGAAGCAGGAAGGCTCACATAGGCTGCAAAGCTGACTCATAACTGACACGTTTAAAACAAAAGGACAATTACACTGGCAGATCAGGTGTGTCTGCTCATCCACTCACAGAGCAATTTAAGAGTAAAACTGAACTGACTATCACATTAACACTCACTCAATCGTCCATCATTTCATCTGCCTCTATAGATCCTCTTTCTTTCTCTCTTATCCATCCTCAGTGCCCTCCTCCAGACTTCTGTTATCCCCTTTACTTCCTTTCAACCTCCTCTCTGCTGTAACTAAACAAAATAATTATGAGCCCAACACGTGCAGCAACATGGTGGACAGCATGTGTAACATTCATAAACATGTACTCTCAGGTATGAAGTTTAGGTTCATTTCATGGGTGAGGCGAGGTGTGTTTATTTGCCTATTGCACTTCAAGTTCTCAGCTCAGGTATCAATTAAATCTTAAATGTTACAGTCATATCATCATTATCTTAATACAGCTACAGCAGATGTTCCAACAGGCCTAAAAAAATATTTTTTTTAAGTCTTTAAATACATTTTAAATCTCTATTTAAAATTCTAAGACATAACGATGGCTAATGAGCTTACAGTAGACAGAAAATGAACACCGTCTGGGCTGGTCCCTCAGTTCTAAGATTTTCTGGGCTTTTTTAGACAAATTTAGTTTCGTGTCATGGTTCAAGTTAAGCTCAAATAACCCTTGCTGTATAAACCAGATCATTCAAAAACTTCACACAGGTTTGAATGTCTTGAACATGTTTTAAACATGTCATACATACCGGTACCTGCACAGAATGAAATAGGTCATAGTTAAGTACATTCACATAAAGAAAAATAATTACCTTTCCATCAAAACAGCTGCGGTCAATGACGCTTCTATCATGAGCTAATTGATAAAGATTTTTCAATCTGTTCAGTCAGTGCAGTTCAAGTTCTACATTTTTGCCATCCTGTGTTCAACATCCAAAGTATTTCCAAAGAAGAGTTTAATCATTCTCTCTTCAACTATACATACTTGTATACAGAGCTTTGATCAATTAACCACCACCCTAGCATGCATGTCTTTGGGCAGTGGGAAGAAGCCATAGTACTTGTGGGGAGCCCACATAGCTACAGGGAAAACATGCCAACTCCAAAGAAATGCCTCACCTGGGGTTCAAACCAGGAGACGCGTTGGTGAGGTGACCGTGCTAACTACTGTACTACCATGATGCATATACAGTGCACTTATTGGTACTATTAACAGTTAAATATTTGTCAAGTGAATATTCATTTCTTTTGAAATATTAATTTATAAAATTTGATTTATATATTTTTGTTATTGTTGACAGCCCTAAATGTACAACTGTAGCAGAGGTAAAAAAAAAAATAAATAAATAAAAAAAAAAAGGACAGCTTGAGCCAGATGTTAAAGTGGTAACATTCTGTCATTTAGATATGGATCACTTTAAGGTAACGTTCCTCACAGCATCGTTCAGACGTTCCCATATTTACCATTTTTATTTATTTATTTTGTTTTCTTTTTACATTTCCATTTGGCAGTTTCAGGTCTCCAAAGTTTAAAGCAACAATGTAGATAGCTTTCATTTTGTTTTCCAAATAACCCAGTGCTTCCATCATTTCCTAGAAATTACAGTTATGACACCCTCCCATTATTTTGCCTCCATATAAGACAACAATCAAAGACCTTTAACCCTAACACATGGTGTGAACATTTATTTAATAAGACATGAATCACACATGGTGTGAAAAGGCTGTGAAAAGGTTGGGATTAGGCAATCAGCTCTCATGGATCATTTTAGTGTAAAGGTCAAATGCAATATATCAACAAGAATACCCACAGGGCTAGTGAAACAAAAGTGTGCAACCAGGTATTGAACAGTGTGGGCGGTTCTTGTGATAGTGTTCAGACATGTCTAACAGAGCTCCGTGTGGCGTGGAGATGACTTCAGAGAAAAATGTAACCTGACAAGATCAGTGTGGGAGTGAGTTTGTTTTTGATTCTCACATTTTGTTGTGTTCTGAATTTGACATAATGCAGATTTAAAGCTCTGAAGCAGTTTAGAAATTGCATTTATGAATTTGAAGTCTTTTTTAAATACACCAAAAGGACAGACGTATTTGGTTACCAGTAAATCATGCTTGACCATGGGTATCATACAACGCTGTGTCTTTGTGAGGCCTGATATATGCCATTTGCGGTCCATTTCTAATATTTTTGCCAAGAGCATTTCTTTCTTAAATTAAATCCTGCTCAACTTGTGATGTTCTTTGCTGAATTTTCTGGCACAGAAAGCCAACACACAGACGGCATATTGCTGCCATCTGTGTGCCAGCAGATTTGTGTGAAGCCATTAGCTGGAATGTGTATTACATCAGCTGACATAATAACGTTAATACTGCCACTATTGTTTGAAAACACCACCCTAAATGTGGTTCTGTAACTTCCACTTTACAGAAGATCCTTAATGACCTCCAACACCGATTTCCACATCCTTTTGGCGAAACACCAGTAGTTAAACTTCACATGCCCATAGACGAAGCAGGAATCGTATATAGAGGTTGTTTATTTTAGGCTTCAATCACACAAGCTTAGAGCCCATCAGCAACCCCTGAAAACTATAGGTTGCTGAGGAAAAAATGTTTACTGCCTGACTAGTTAGCAAGTAGTTGCTAGACACTCCTTGCTGTTGCTAGGTGAAATCAGTCACAAACAGGGTTCTGCAATAAAAATTTATTTTTAAAAACTCCTTTGTCACTAGCAGATTGCTAAGGTTCCCTGTAGCCTACATGGAACACACTGACGTCTGCAAACACTCACCAACTGCTTGCTGAGTGATAATGAAACCATGAAAAACACAAACTGGAAACAAACTGGCATTGTGGCCGACTGTGGCAATCTATTAGAGATCTAAACAATCACGAGGAGGAGGAGGGGTACAGTACTTTATACCTATTTGCAACTTATGTCACTTTTAGCAATTACTCGCCAACTAGCTGGGGAATACCAATTTTTCCTTAGTAACCTGTGATCACCAAGGGATCACTGACCAGTCTCTGGGACTGACTTTCTTTAAACTATCAGAAGCCATAAATAATAACTGAAAAGAATATTTGATCAACTGCCCAGCCATACTTAAAGGACACACTCCAAAATTTTGACAGGAAACCACATCAGACAAATTAATACTCAAAGCATTGGCATCAAACTGTTTTGATCTTATTTTTGTCTAATTTAGGATTATTATTTAGGATTTTTTACCACAGACATAGACACAGAGTTCTAAAAATATTGAAATATAATTCACCAAAACAAGATATATGTAAGTAAATAAGAATTACATGACTACAATCAGTCTTAAGTGGAAAAAAAAGGAAAAACAAAACTCCAGTCACTGATAATTTTCCTCCATTTTCCAATGACGACGCCAGAGAAACAGTGCAAGGGCTGTTTGTCCTTCTCCTAAACCCAGATTTTCCAGCTTCACTCTCCTCCTCACTGCTCATAATGTGGCCCTTTCAGAAAAGCCTGTAAGTGTGTATGTGTGAATTAATTCCTGTCATTTTTTTTATGCTCCTGAGTTGTTCCACCAAGACTAGCCGCCAGTGTTTTCTTTTCCTCCAAACCTACTGTGATTGTGGCCATCAGGAGAAGAAAAAAAACCCTATGTATCATGAGTTTACATAGTTGATCAGTTTAGACTCAAAGGCCTTTCAATTTCTGCATGCACTGTGGCTCATTTAACCTTTCCCCCTCTATTGATCCACTTGTTATTGATTAACTGACCAGCTGACCAGTCAATATAGAGAAAACTGCATGTTTACCTCTGCGATACTTGAGCAAGCAAACATGCAGAGAAAGCTGACCTTAGGAAACCTCTGGTGGAATTAGTCAGGACTCAGTAGGTCGTCTTGTGATCTCTGTGTGTGTAACTGTGTGTGTGCTTTGAAAGCCCCATGATGCTAAAGACGTCAACAGTTCCTTGGTTACTGAGGAAACCAGTCATGTGGAATCAAGAGAGGAGGGGAACCTGCTTTGAAAATCAGCTGATTGTGATGAGATTTATTAAACTCTAGTGCTGTTCTTATTGTCACACTTTAAAATTAACATTAATAAATACTGGCATTCATTTACTCATAGAAATTAGAAGAGGAAGACACTCAAAGACTTTAAATCAATGCAGGAATTAGTTAGTTCTCAGTTAAAGCCATGAGAAAGAGGAGAGCCTTTATCATTGTTTACTGAAATATAACAGAATTAAATCACATGTGATTTAATTGGATAACCCATCCTATCCCCCACTAGTGCTGCCACAAACGATTATTTTGATAGTCGACTAGTCAGATCATCATCCATTGGACGTAAAACGTACAGCTTATTGCACCAGCATGCATCTGCTCTTATATAACTATCATTAGCTTACAGCTTTAAGTGTTTAAGGTATGTGCTAACTAAAAATAAAGACAAGATGATAGTTTATTAAATTTAAATGAAATTTGCAGATTGTTTCGGTGAAGTTTAATAAATTAGTGAGCCTTGCCCCGGGCTCGCTATCGAGCTAGTGGGTAACAGACGTCTCCGAAAACGTCAGAGCTCTTTTGAAAATATGTGGTGTCTTGATAAACTGAGCAGATATTTGAGGTTTACACAGCTACATTCTTGCCTAAACGTTTATTTTGTGACCCAGAAAGAATAATGAGAGTAATATTAAAACTAACTAGCTGCCGCCATTGTTGTAAACTGCGCTGGGCTGCGCTATGAATTCTGGGACACAGCTTCTTCTTCTTCGGGGTTTAACGGCAGCTGGCATCCTTGTACATGCAGTGCTGCCATCTTCTGTTTCAGTCCGTTATT
Organism: Haplochromis burtoni; assembly: GCF_018398535.1. Lineage (NCBI taxonomy): Eukaryota > Metazoa > Chordata > Actinopteri > Cichliformes > Cichlidae > Haplochromis > Haplochromis burtoni. Next base: position 523,453 of record NW_024582544.1, read on the forward strand.
ACACTCTTAAATCCTGCTACTTATTCCTGCGTCTTTTGGGATCTTACAAAGCTTCAAACGACACGTCGACTATTAAATCAGTCGTCGACGATTTTGATAGTCGACGTAATTGTGACTAGTCGACTAATCGTGGCAGCCCTATCCCCCACACACACGCATCGGAAAAAGAGGTGACATTAGCCAGTCAGCAGCCTTAGACAGTATCACCTCTTCCATTTAGGGATACTCTAACCGATCAGGTGTTGATTGCTTTAAAGCAATGGCTCAATGCAATGAGTTCATAAGTGGCTTTAAAAGCTCAGACTTATTTTCTAAACCAGCTTCTTGTTGAGAATTATGGGGCCTTACATTAACACATTATAACCCTGTGACAGACTGGCAACCTGTCCAGGACGTTCCCAAACGTTCCCAAACGTTCACCCTGTGACACCTGGAATAGGCTCCAGCCCCCACAACTCTGAACTGGAGCGTATGAAAATGAATGCATGAATACATATTAACACACCACCTTAAGGTCTGAAGTAGCTGCAGCTCAGTAAGAAAAGATGCCTCATAGTTCTGTGGATTTAGCAATAATCTGCCAGTTTCAATTGTAATCATGCCAAAGTGCTCAGTTTGGTAAGCAACAACAAAAGCAGATAAAGGAGGATGAAATGTCTGACAGGACAAAGATTTTCTGGCTTTGCTGATTTGTGAGGTCACCTATTAGAATATTTTTTAAAAACTGGATGTTTACTAAAGTGTGCCAATGCCTGTAATAGGAACCTATAACAAAAAAATCAACACATGAGAATCAGCTGCCATCAATCAAATGGCATCCTATGGCATAAATGTGACTTTATGACGTTTGGAGGGAGAGACAGTTTCATATTTTTTTGATAGTTGCATATGTGGGAAGCAGACTTTAAATAAAGCTATACTGTCCAGTCAAAAAATAAAATCTTCAATTACAACAGTTTACCTGTGTGGTTTTATTTCGCATGCCTTTTCTGGCTGTATTCAACAACTGATGTTACAGGTATTGACACAACACAAGGATGCTGTCAGCGTCTATGAAGCATGAAAGTGGATAACGAACAATTAAAGTCAGCTGTCACTGAAAGTTGTCCTGACACGTTTCCACATTGAGAAACAGCAACATGGGGTGTTCAGCAATGCTGAACAATGCCACCTTTGACCAAGACACCAACTGATACCTGTCACTCATGTCTGTCTGTCTGTCTGTCCTGGTAGAAAAAAAAAATTCAAATGCACAACTTCTCCGTTTCCCATACCACAAAACTATGACATCATGAGTATTACCATGAAAAGCAAACAAAGTGCCTACACATAGACCCGCCAAACCAGTTCTGACATACATGTAGTCCCCTGCAGGCAATTCAAGGGGCTGAAAAGGAGAAAACAATTAGGGAATTTACAAGATGCCAGGACTTGCCAGTGTTAAAAGTGAACATGTGTAGGAGTGTGTGTTAAATGCATTGGCCCTGCTTAAAGTCAGCTGTTCCTTTTTCTTTTGTCTGCCTTTTCTCTCACACACTGGACAGCTGAGTTGAGACTGCAGAGAATGAGGGGGAGGAGGCAGCTGTCAAAACACTATGCAGATGCGCGCGCACGCACAACAGAGGAATGTGTCTCATCAACGCGCAGTGTGTGAAGGCTATATCAGCTTCACATTGAACTAAGTGCCAACAGATGGTAACCTTCCTACATCCACCGCTGTGCCAAACAAGAAGCAAGGTTTGATTATGGCACAAAATATAATTAATTTTTATAATTTGGATAGTAATTATAATTTCATTTATTTAGCATGACTACTCATTAAATTAACACTTTCCTTTGGGAGGTGTGACCATGCACAAAAGCATGAAAGGGTGCGTGGTCAATATAGTTAAAACAGGGGGTCTGACTTGGATGTTTAGTATGTCCATTTTCTTGATGAACAAAGTGCAAGTGAATTAAATACCATTTGTTTTAATTACACTTATGGTGACATTCCTAAAGCCCTTGAGGTGAGCTCCAAATTATTTTATATTTAGGAATTATAAGACATTTTAGAAGAAATTTAAATATAAATATAGCCCATTTTAATTGAAAAACAAACATAAAATAGCAAAAAAAAAACAGGTGGATGATTTGATGAGGGATACACAGGAGTCTGGCACAAAGTTCAGAGCAAAGTATTGGATGTAAAGTCCATCTTAAAAGGGCAACAGCTGGTCCCTGCCTTCCCTCCTGACAACATATAGATTGGGAAACAACAGGAAAAGACATTCTTTGGAGATCTCCACAGCAGCCAAACAGAGGCTGATTGACTGCAAACAAGGCAACCTAGGGCTGTGCGATATGACCAAAATCTCATATCCCAATATAAGACATTTCTCATCCCGATAACGATATATTTCATACAATAGTGCATTTTCTGTAAATTCTGTGAAACTCGGGCAACTCGACTTGCGTGAAGTGTTTTCATCTGGGCGTCGTTTATCTGGAGTCGAGTGTTTTGACCGATGCATGAAAGTATATATTTAGAAGTTGCAATAGCTGTCATTTTCTTTGTGAGTATTTATTACATGGCGTGCTGCGGGGAAAAGCCTGTTCTAACATTTGAGTCTAAGGTTTATTTTGAGCACCTGACCACTCTTATTTGCTTCTCATCCATAAACTCTCTTTATACACTTTCACGCGATTCTCACGTGGGTGGTAGAAGAGGTTTGTCATGTTTGAGTCTGTGGTGTTGACCGGTTTGCGGCAGAATTTGCATAGTAGTTTTCTGGTCCATGTCAGACTTTTCATAACCAAACCATGTCAATGCTACAGAGGTAGCCCCTTGCTTAGGAATAAGGTCCTCGATTTCTTTTGACTGGTCCTTCTGTTTGGAGCTACCTGGTTCTGCCTCATCTTCACTGGCCATGCTGTTATTCTCTGTATGGTGACCATCCAAACAATGAAAGAAAATATTGCCGTAAACAGTGTATTTTGCGACGCCACTAAACAAACGATAGCATGTAACATGAAACGATAGATGTTTTAATTTTGGCATCTAGTATATTTCGTTATATCGCACAGCCCTAAGGCAACCCAACCCTCAGTCATGTGGCACCAAATGCAGACTGGGTGATAGACCCTTACAGATCCAGAGACAACTATTATAGCTATAAACAGTAAAAACATTTCTACAGATTCACATTTTAAAACTTTTTACAAAATCTATTTCTTCTAGATAGATTTTGCTGAGTAATGTCCTTCTTCTAGGGCTGCATTAAACAGCACGTGATTTCGGGTGCCGGCTAAGTTGGTGAGCAGGTGACCATCTGCTTCTTACATCATACATCATTAGCAGTTTCCGAGTCCAGACACCTCTTCAGTTTCCAGACTCAAACAAACACTGCGGCATCACTGACAGTTAGAAACTCTAAATTCTTTAGTCTGAAATAATAAACAAAACACAAGCTTTGTAGTGAAAATGAATATAAAATATATAAATATATAAAATAACTATGAATAGCCTCCGATTATGTCATTTATATAATTGTTGCAAGTTCAGAAATACCAAGATACAGATTATACAAGGCAGAACAGACTTCTGATGTTGTACCAAACAGGTTCTGATTAACAATTCTCTCAACCTGAACTGAAACATTTTGTGCCTTCTTAAACAAACTTGAATGAGTTGGCAGGCTGTATGAAGTCTTCTTGTAAACTAAAATTATGCTTCAACATTGCTCACTGGGGGATCAATGAATTGCACTATTTTCTAGGCCATAAGCCACCTGCAAAGGTCTTACAAAAAGAAAAAAATGAAAACCTACAGCATCCATGTTTACTAGGTTGCAATCAAGCCCCGACTTCTTGGCACACTGCAGTTTCTCTTGGCATGTTAGGGTCTACCACTGAATGACTGTAGTGTGACACTACTGGAAAAACTGAATATGCAAGTCAAGAGGAATGTATCTAAAACCTTCCACATTTTCACCACTCTACTAATCTGTATGCAAGTTTATCTTCTGTAATTCATGATGCTGTAATTTCTGTTTAAGTGACCGTTCTCCAACATCTACAAGTCAGACATGATACTAACGCTGGTATTGGTACTGGATCCATACCATCATGACAGGATCGATACTTTACTTTTTTCCTCTAAGTACAGCATGTAGCCCACTGAATTGTGTTAAATAAATTATTTTTTAGGAAATGAAAAAATATACCTTAAACATGCACCAAAAAAAGATCTGAACGTTTTGAGTTGACTGTATATTTTATTTAAATCCATTAGCACATTTAAGGAACAGAAGATGACCCAAAGTGCTTTATAAACAGGCACATTTACCTTCCAGGTCTCAAAGAACCCCAATTTCAAAATACAGAAGCTGAAAGTTGTGTTTTGTTGTGTTAACTTATCAATGTGGAAATTGTAAATCGTAGTGATTTAGTGGTCGATTATGATTCATCCTATAAATCATTACACACTGCCCTCCCCTACATATGCTGCCTTTATAAGTTAAAATTATTGGTATTGGCAATACTGGCTCTGTATTTTTTTTGGGTATTGGATCGATACCAAAATCTGCAGTATTGCACACCAATACTAAACACAGCAACATAACCCTCCCACCAACAAGCATGTGGGAGGTGGAACACTAGTTACAACACTATTGGTAAGCATATTTGAATAATGTTTATATGGAATTAATTTGTACAAGTAATTCCTTCTAGTAGCCTATCACACTTTATTTTATGTTTTTTAATTTAGACCTACAAAAAGTCCTGTAATCTGCTGCCAATTTAGAGAAAACACAAAAGTTTATTTATTCTGACTCATTTTTTGAACAGATTTTGGAATTTCCAACAGACAAACGTCATTGATTGGTTATGGTGGCAATGACAGTTCTTACAAAGAAAATCAGTTTAAATAAACTAAAAAAAACCAAATAAATAATAGGACTTTCGTATAGCGAAGATCAGAACTAGCCAAGAAAATTGTGTGATGTTTTAAAAAGTTATTCAATTTCCCATTCTTTGAACCAAAGAAAAGCAAAAAACAACATTTGGGAAATTCCAACCATTAATCCAATCTTAATGGATTCAGAATTGCTGAGGTCTGGAGCCTATGCCAGCTGGGTGAGTATATGAAAAACCGTAAACCTTATATGTTGGAGATTTTGATCGATTCAGAACGCAAAAATGTTCGTTCATTTTTTATTTATTTTTTTTGCTACTTGGATTCAAGTAGCAGGAACTACAGTTTATCTGTGACCTATGAAGGAAACACGTGATGAGGCGGTTTACAAATTTTGTTTACAGATTGTATCCTAAAGGCTGTTAATCAATTCACTGTCAACCCTCTCACTTATACACACACACACACATTTTCTTTAGCACTCCCTGATTCAATATTTCCAATAATAACCAGAACTACAAGAACTCATTTCAAAATCTTGGCTGAGACTAAACAGAGAATCCCACATTAAAATGTGTCATGGTCTTAACCATGACACAGAGCCTTTTACAGCCTTAGTTACAGACAAATTTGCATTTCTTCTATACATTTTCAACAAAATTATTAGACTTCTCAGATGACCTGAGATGTTACCTGAGGACATGCAAACCGAAAAGCACCCACAGGCTACAGTAGGATTTGAATTAGTGACTGCTTTTTGTTCAAGTTTTTGTTGAGTATGTCCAGCAGACTAATCACAGCCCTTAAAAATGTTTAATTAACTGTTCATTATTTATTAACATCAACAGCATAATCTTCATTAGTTGAAGTAAACAACAAATAGCATTAGATTAAACCTGATATGTAAAAAGCTTTTTCTGGTGAACTAGAGCACTTTATGGCATTTGCCTGATAGAAAGCAATCGAAGGTTCTTTAACACACAAAATTAGCCATGTTGTCACTTAGCCCGACTTATGGTGAGGAGGTATACCCTGGACAGGTTGCCACTCAATCACTGGGCCATCAAAGAAAGGCAGATAGAACGAGCAATGTACTGACAATTAGCTAGGGGCTTGTCCTGCCACATAACATCCTTTAGTAGCACAATGGTTAATGGTTTTTACTTGATATTCTATCCCACCCACATACTGTCCACGGAGAGTTAACAGCGCTAATTAGCTCCCTCATGATGTTACTATTTATAATAAAAAGAGAAACAGTGAAAGATCACATTGTGAGGAGAAAGAAAGAGAGAAAACATTTATCTTGATTTGCTGTGAGTCACATAAAAACACAAGGCAAGATGATAACAACTGGGCCACAGACAGTAACGTGTCAACTGTGTGTGTGTGTGTGTGTGTGTGTGTGTGTGTGTGTGTGTGTGTGTGACCTCTGGTTCCGGTCGCCATGTCTGCCACCTTCTGAAAAGCATCCAGGAAGGCTCCGGTCACCACGATGGTCGTTCTGAAACAAACAACACGTGTTACCTGTCGTGCTGAATGTACACATAATATCATTCCATCATGCTATCATTTGTTCAGGTTTAGAAAGCAAAAGACGCCACTGCATTAACTCATCCAAGAAAAGCCCAACACACAGTGTCATGGCAACATGCGTAGGTAGACGATCAACTGGTTGCATGACATTGTAAAGAACCAACAACTCTTTAGATGGATTAAGTTAAATACCACACAAAAACCTCCTTTTTAGATTTTTACTAGCTTTAGTAAATACGCTCTACTATCGCACTGATGAGGTGTCTTGCAGAGCTTATTTGTGCTTCGGGTCTCAATCAAGTTTCAAAGAGACACAGGCTCACAATTTAATGGGCATCGTGTCCACACTTCCGTTGGATGGTAACGTTTAAAACGAAAAAAGTCTCTCACTCTCTGATGAACATTTGCATTAGGCTGGAACTGTGGTCACGCTCAGACTCACTGAGGACCACGAAGCCGCCAACGCAAACAAATTAGATGTGACGAGAAGGACAAAATCTTAAATGAGTTCACACTTGAGCAGTGTTTATCAGAAGTTCCCATTTCAGAGGGTGCACACTGGTATCAGGCATGGCTTATTTGATACAGAATCATAAACAAAGTGACTACAGCATACAGTATGTACCTTTGGGGTTTGGACAAACTGTTAAAATCTGCAACAGTGGGAATAAATAGGTCAGGTAATCAGACACATAAGTGCCACCATAAGAACTTTTTCTAAACCTGAAAGACACACACACACACAGACACAAAATCAGAAGATGCATCCCGAACAAGCCTCTGCACTACTCGAGGAAAAAAACCCCAAAAAACCCCCCCACTTTTATTATGAAAGTCAGTCTGGTGAAGATAAATGAGTCCAATCACCTGCAAAGGCCAGTGTTAGGAGTGCAACTGGAGACCTTGAGAGGCGCACATCAGCTACATCAATGGATCTTTTGTCTGTGTATGTGTGTCAATTACCAGTCAGGTCTATGCTTCTATAGCTGCGCAAGTGCATGTATGCACACACACGCACACACAGTCATTATCTCTGAAAACCAAACTAAGAAGATCATATGACACTCCTGTCTCTAGTTTGTGCATCTGACCTCAGTGGAAATTCTCTTTCATATTAAGACCAAAGAGTTCTTTCTCTCTCTCTCTCTCTCTCTCTCTCTCTCTCTCTCTCTCTCTCCCTCTCTCTCTCACACACACACACAACAATGCAGTTCACAAACAGGATAGGCTGAAGACAACAATCCAATTTACGACAACTTTTTAGAAAATATGGAAGAATAAAAGTGTAAACATTAAAAAATAAATAGTCAAATGACTCAACAAATTAATGAACTAATTACAATAATAATAATAATAATAATAATAATAATAATAATAATAATAACAGCAACAACAACAACAATAGTAAATGCTATACAAGCACTGCTCAGTGGTTATTTGATAAGCTGGAAATATAAAGCTCACATCTAAGTCCTCATGTTTTTAAATCAGATATTGGGTTTGTATCTGTGACATTATGTTTTTTCCTATACAAACTGAGACAGACTAATTTTGTTATTTAAAGATTGCATTAAACACTCTGCAGGTTAGTGCAGGATACAGGTTAGTTTGCTGTACTGTGATGGATTTAAAGTAAACAACAGTGTATTGGACTGGTGCACAGTGGCTGTGGTTTCATGGTCAGAGTTAGGTTACATCAAGTGTAGCAGAGATTGGTTTAATTTTAGTTGATGATGCTTAGATCCACTTAATGAATTCCATCTTCATACCAACTTTATACCATCTTGAAAAAAGACAGCATGAACTGGAGTCGTGTTTTCTAATGTTGTCTCAAGTGCTCTTTAAATATATATTATTAAACTATTGAAAACAATGATTAACTATACATACAAAAATGAATAATAATAATAATAATAATAATGAATAATAATAAGAATAATAAATAATAATGGATTGCATTTATATAGCGCTTTTCAAGGCACCTCAAAGCGCTTTACAATGCCACTATTCATTCACTCCACATTCACACACTGGTGGAGGCAGCTACAGTTGTAGCCACAGCTGCCCTGGGGCAGACTGACAGAAGCGAGGCTGCCATATCGCGCCATCGGCCCCTCTGGCCAAAGTGTCTTGCCCAAGGACACAACGACCAGGACAGAGAGCCCGGGGATCGAACCGGCGACCTTCCGGTTACAGATACGCTTCCCAAACCCCTGAGCCACGTTTAAATCGTATTTACCAATTTGCTGTGCCCATATGATTTTGCATGTTGTCCTATCAATGCACCAGCAGTAGACTTATAAAGGTAGGAATAAATCTGGTGCATTAACCAGAGAACATGTTAATTGGTGCACACTGTCCATAATAATATATAATAACTGAACAGAAGTAACCAACAATAATTTAATTTAATAACTTTCCAAAAACACCTAATAACAGTCCCAGCATTGACAATAATGTGTTGTAGCACATAGACACACAGTCAGACTACAAGAAACATATAATATAATTAAACACATTCTTGAAGCTCTGTATGTGCAAATATGTATTTGATCTTCTCCATCTAAATCCCTCACTGAATGAACACTCTGGTGGTGCTGCAGAAAAACACAGAGTCCCAAATACTTTAGCAAGACTGAAAACCCCACTGGAGCCTAAGAGAGGCTTCAGCTTGTCTTTTCAGCTTGTAACTGCTGCTTTAAAGTTAAACTATAGATCTACAGACCAGAGTCTGACTGTTTTGTTTGTTTTTTTTAGCTGAAATCTCTAATTAGCACAACTGCAGAAACATATTTTTTGCTATTAAAAATGGTGCAGCAATGAGCCATCACTGATAAAAGATAACAAGTCCGTTTCACTTGACATATTTATTATAACTGTAAATTCATTTGAATCTTTCATTTTTAAAGAAGTGTTATGTCATCATGTCTTTTATCAGCAAAATTTCTCTGCTAGTCAAGCTTAACAGTTCATGCATGAAAAGAGACAGGAAAAATGGAGTTAACTGTTTCATCACCCTCGATGATCAGCCTGAAAGTTAAACTTTATTTTGTCAATTCTGTACTACAAGGAAATACGTTTACGCGAATTCCAGTGAATATTTATATTTACACATATATCCTAAATGTGTGCCCAGTATGCAGAAGAGTCCAACTCTTCTGCATGCCTCTTCTGCAAAGCTATTTGTTGTCAAAACGTCCTCCTTTTGACTACGATTACAGCATTTTACCAGCTCAACTGCATCAGACAATGTTCCATTTTGAGGCCTTTGGACCTCTTGCAAATCATGACATGCCTGTATTTTGTGTTTTCATAATTCAAGCTATGAAATACTACCTGGTGAAGTTTTAGTGTTAATGAGGCTAGAAGGTATCGAGAAAAAGTGAATTAATAAACAAACAAACAAACAAACAAACAAACAAACAAACAATCTTTATTGGTGGCTGTATGAATAAATATAACTGTGAAGTTAATGTGTGAAATAAAGCTTTGTGTGTGCAAATTATCCACAGCTGATCTTTTAAGTAGCATTAAACATTAGAGCAAAGTGGATGCCCTTTATTTATGCCTGCATCTGTAGCTTTGTGTGTGCATAGCTGGCTGACTGGCAGGGCTAATGGACTGTGACTGGCTACAGCAAGCAGAGCGATGCTTATCAAAGTAAACTGGCCTACTGGTAAATTCAGCAATTATACTGTCATTAAACCAAGCCAGCTACTGGACAGAATTAGCCTGGGTCAGAACATGTGCAGCTTTCATGTAAAACGACAGAATACAACAATGACCAGTAGGGCTGTTTGATATAACGATATATATCGGATGACGATATAAAAACGTCTATCGTTTCATTTTACGCTATCGTTTGTTTCGTGGTGTCGCAAAATAAACTGTTTAAGGCAATATTTTTTCACCCTTTTGATCATGGTTTTGATGGTCACTATAGTGGCTATATTAATTTCTTAAAGTTCTCTCTTTCTCTTATATTTTATATAACCACACTACAGACGGACAAGCGCCTGTTTTTATGCGTTGTGGTTAGCAACAACGACGGTAACAGCATCGCGTGTCCGCTTGTTTATGTTCCACATAAACCTTTCACAATAAAGCTCAAGATCCTGTTGAGACTTTTCAAAATAAACTGAATCACGTGAAAGAGCAGATTATTTACGGATGAGAAGTAAAAAAGAGCCGCCAGGTGCTAAAAAATAAACCTTAGACTCAAACGTTAGAACAGGCTTTTCCCCGCAGCACGCCGTGTAATAAATACTCACAAAGAAAACGGCGGCCGTTACAACTTATGTCTAAAAATGTATAGTTTCATGCATCGGTTAAAACACTCGCTCCAACCTTTTTTGCGCCACGGACCGGTTTATGCCGACAATATTTTCACGGACCGGCCTTTAAGGTGTCGCGGGATAAATACAACAAAATAAAACTAGTACCAGTACCGAAAAAAAGAAGATTTATTCATAACACAGTGAAAGACCCAGGACATCACTGTAACATACTTACATAGGGCTGCACGATTAATCGTTAGAAAATCGCGATCTCGATTCATACTTATGTGCGATCTCATTTCCAAATGACAACGATTTATAAAAAAAAAAAAAAGACGACGACGATTGTACCGCATTTTGATCCGGGACGTAATCTGCATGAAAACAAGCGCTCACTCTTCCTGCTCAACAAATGACAAGGGCGGAGCCTTATACCACGTGATACAGAAGCTGTGCCGTGTGATGCTAAAATTAGCAGGGAAAAAACAACGGAGAGCACGTCAGGGATGACGAGAAAGTGACAGGAGAAAATCCGTCCCGGTCAACCACCCAAACATCAATAACGGGAACCTTATACAGCGCTTCCCTATACCCGTCGAACTCAGACAGAAATTACGGAGGCTATCACTTATCACCTGACCAAAGATATGGCTCCCATCAACACTGTGCAAAACGAGGGATTTAGGAAAATGATCAACACCCTAGACAAACGCTACACAGTGCCGTCCCGCAACTATTTTTCTATTGTTGCACTACCTGCTCTATACACGCAGTGTCGAGCAACGGTGGAGACGGAATTTCAAGCAGTACAACAACAAAACGTGAGACATTTGTTGTTTTTATGTTTATTTATTGTTTTTATGTTCAGTCTCAACTGTTACGAAGTTGATGTGCAGTTAATAAGTGCAATAAATATTTATACTGGAAAAGAAAATCGTGAGAGAATCGTGATCTCAATTCTAAGCCAAAAAATCGTGATTCTCATTTTATGCAAAATCGTGCAGCCCTACCTTACACTCTAAAAATCTCTTAGTCTCTTAATCTCTAAAAGCCCAAATCTCTTAGTGTTTCATCTGCGACCTAAAACTGATGTCACAACGACACAAGACAGGATGCGGTTGATTTGTCATCGTGGGCAAATATTTTCTATGGAAAAACGAACTGAAAAAACATGACTAAGTATTTGGCAACATGCCATCCAATTATAGTTCAGGGAAACTGACAATGTTCTGCTGAGTTGCAGGATGATCAACAAGATTTTCTGACTGATAAAAGATATCAAACAGTCACATTCCTATTTTAAATAGGGATGGTCATGACCTTCATATATTTAAACTATGAAGTTATTAAAAAAAATTCTGGTTCATTTAGCAATTTTTTCCCTTTTAAGATAAATAATTTCCCTTACCAATAGGGGTGGGCAGTAGAAACTGTATACGGTAGAAACGATATGAATTTGGCCAACGGTAGAGATTTTGACTATACCGCTCTACCGCGAAAGCGCATGTTGATAGTGTCATCAAGCTGCGCCTGCTTTGGTCGAAAGCATCGCAGCAGCTGCAAGCAGTATCATCTGCAAATTATGCCGTGCGACAGTAATAGTGAAGAGAGGAAGCACGTTTTGGAATTTGAAGAAAGCCAAAAACTGCGCTTGAATGTTGAATTCTCTCGCAGCTGCTCTATTCCCATGTTGTTGCAGTATATTAATAACTAACCTCGTATTGTGAATGGATTATCTCAGTTGTTGTCCTGACTGAAGTTTGGTTCGTTTACAGCATCCTGCCATGCGATTGCATTTGACCCTCGCATTAACTTTTATCGAGTGGAAAGAAGTTAGCGTTCATCCTCTAGCTTCACTGTTTATGTTATGCTAACATAGCTGTGTCACTAGCAATCACGTAGCACATCATTATATATTATATACTGAGGCTCCTGACTACGGAAGCCGTAATGCTCCGGCAATCCATCAAGTGGTGTGGCTTCGTAGTTTACCAAAGTGGTACTAAAACATTTTTGATAGATTTTTGAGGGCCGTGTTACACATAAAATCGGTTCAAGGTCAGTAAGCACAACCAGAATACATACATAAGGCACACCGGATTATAAGGCGCACTTTCGATTTTCGAGAAAATTAAAGGATTTTAATTCCACCTTTATGGTGCAGAAAATACGGCAGAAAAAATATATTGCGATATATATCATTACTGCAAATGCTTCAAATTATACCGCAATATGGATTTTAGGCCATATCGCCCAGCCCTACTTACCAACACCAAAAACAGTTTGCAAGTCACTATTAAACAACAAAAATATAACACTCTGTAGTGAGAGAATAAATAGAGGAGAAACATGCAAAACTGTTAAAACCAACATGTCACTGTGACACACTTATGACATGTTCAACAGCTTGTCTTTGATGATTTGATGAGTGGTTGAAAACAGTATCGTTGCGTGAAACGGCAATATCTGGTTTTATACAATAGGTTATGACCAAAAATTGTGATCAGTAAGGCGAGATTTTATGGGCTCAAAATGTAGTCATAAATATTTTGTACTTGTAAATCGGTTTTGTACTTGTAAAAAAGATTTGTATGTGTAAAAAAAATTTGTGGTGCGTAAAAAAGATTTGTATGTGTAAAAAAAATTGTGTGTGCGTAAAAAAGATTTGTATGTGTAAAAAAAATTTGTGCGTGGTAAAAAAGATTTGTGTGTGGACTTAGCCAAAAAAACCCTGCAAGTTACAAGTACGAATTTTGACCCTATTTTTCTTCCTTTAAGCTGATTGGTCAATGTCATGTCAATCACAAATTAAACAATCCAATCAGAGAACAGATGGGTTTGGCTGTCGGAGGGGCGCTTTTTTGAACTGCAGGTCCTTGAAGGGTAATCTCTATATAAATATCCGATAGCAGTTAGGTCCCCTTACTTTCAGCAGCTGTTGAAAGGATAAAGTTGTGGTATGTCAGTGGTTAGAAATACCATTATTACTTTAGGATTAGTTTAACACAAGTCAGGGCTGACCCGGGACCATTGCTGTGAGTCACAGTGCGCAGCATAAAAGTCCTTTCACATCGGACGCAGGATGTGCTGCTAATGCTAACTGCTAACTAAAAGCAAAGGATCCAGAATTTGTTGCTGGCTGCTGAGCTCTGTGGGTTTTTGCAGCAGCTCTACCTGTACTAGATGCACCTGCTCCTTGTCGTTTTTATCTCTGACTTTATGTGAACTACAAGAGTTTGTGGGGTTTTTTTGCTAGTTCTTCAAATGTTCAATAAAAACATGTATGCTAATTCATAACGAAGAAAGCTTTGTAATGAAGACTGTCATTTCCAAAACACTGCCCCCCCCCGCGTCCGCAGCGCTGTTGAAAAGGCTGTGGAAGTCCCTGTATTAAACACGTAGACCTGTGACACAAAAATCACCAAACTCGGACGACCACAGACTGTTTTCCTTCGTGGTGATGAAGGAAAACGCTGGGTTGGCATGTAAAAGGGCATTTATTCCCTTCAAAGACCTGCAGTTCAAAAAAAGCGCCCCTCCGACAGCCAAACCCATCTGTTCTCTGATTGGATTGTTACATTTGTGATTGACATGACATTCACCAATCAGATGAAAGGAAGAAAAATAGGGTCAAAATTCGTATTGTAACTTGCAGGGTTTTTTTGGCTAAGTCCACACACAAATCTTTTTTACACACACAAATTCTTTTTACACATACAAATCCTGATTTACAAGTACAAAATATTTATGACCACATTTTGAGCCCATACTCATCTATAGGTTAATCTGCTCTACAGGTGAAAATGTTTCATGTTAATAATGAGCTGCTGATTTAAAAACACACACAAAAAAGGGGTTAAAATGTGCCTCTTACCTGAGTTGTGACTGCAGTTTATTTCCTTTGGATACAAAGTCCTCCCATGTAGGATAACTGGCCTGCGGGGGAGAAATGAGAAGACAAATGAGAGCATTAAACCTCTGTAACACAAGTCAGGATGCAACAAGATTCCTTAAGTCTAAAAGAGATGTTAACAATATTTCTTTCACAGCCATAATCCTGAAGGAGTTGTAGCCTTAACGAAGGGAGAAAGGGGCATTATTTAGGTATTAGTATTAAACTTGCCAGACATTTGTCTGCACAGGACTGGAATGTGCAGAAAACAAATCACACAAAACTGAACAGAGACGCGTAAAGCTGAAACATTTGACCTATTTGAATCCAACAGGAGCATTCAACATCAACACTGTGAAACAAAAACTGAAAAATTACAGTCCTAAGGGGAGTTCATATTCCAACAAACTATGTTAAGAGAAAGAAAGGTGCTGCAGAAAATATGTTGTCAGTGCTTTAGCAGAGCATTACAGCTGCAGTATTAAATCCAGTGAGGATTAATGGACTCCACTTAAATGAATTTGGGATTTAATCAAAATGAAAATCAGGATGACAGAAAGAGCACAGAGGTCTGAAATGTACAAATGCGGGGGGGGGGGGGGGGGGGGCAGCATGAAGGTATTAAAGAAAGTAAAACATTTAGGTCAAATGAGATGGAAAATCTAAAAATAAATACTGAATATAAGTGAAAGGTTTGACAAAAACCTTGTTTTCTATTTTGCTGGATAATTTATTGCCAGTTTTCAGTTAACTAATGACAGATTTAAGCAATAAATGCAGCTCTTAACTGAATCCTAGGGGATCTAACATTCACATATATTTAGAGTTCTCTAACATAACAAAAAAGAACAAAGCAATTATCAGCTGTTCGGCATGTTACTTTATGCTTCTAGATGCGTGTTATGACAGGGGATGGGGATTCTGAGCCTGACAACTAATGAGCAGAAACACCCGAGTGGCGCTAAACATGAGCAAACTAATGTTCTTATGCAGATGTCACTGATTTGCCATGAAACTGCAGTTCACACTCTGAATCCATCATAATGTTCATGATGTCAGTTTTAACCTGCACTCAAAAAAAAAAAAACCCACTGAAAACATGAGAAATTCAACTGATTAATCAATTAGTTGCCTAATCCCTAAAGCTTTAAATCTCCTTACCAATTTAACACACCCTAAGGGCTCAACAAAAACAAAAGATGGCATGAACACCAGGGATCTCAATGCAAAACCTACTTCACATGACATCATCAGTGCACTAACTGCTAGCTGGAAGGCCAACATATTAAAATACCAAAGTTAGAAAAATGTTAGTAGTTTGGAGACTTGTCATGGCTACTTTTTTGTTTTGTACAAACCCCTGGCAAAAATCATGGGAGCACCAAATGTGCTTACTTGCAACAAATAAACACATCCCACATAACAGGCAAAACTAGTTTTTTGTGAAACATACTTCAAGCAAATCAAATTAGCTTAATTAATTGCATCTTTAAACATATATATCATAATCAGTTCTTTGGTCAACAGCCTGAACTGCTCGAGAAACTGACTTCTTTTTTTGAAAGGAGTTGTATAATGCATTCCAGCTCTCTTTTTGAGGCCATGCTTACTTTCGATCAGCCAGGTCCAACTGCTTGTCAAGGTTTGCAAACATGCTCTGGTAACTGATTTACATATTCAGATTTATTCGAGTATTTGTTTTAGAAATGTGTTCATTTTCCCTCTACTCTGTCTGGAAAAAAATGTAAAACTAAAAATTTAACTGAATTTGCTTCAGGGATCTTTTACAAAGCCAGAATATTCAGCTATTAAAACAGTTGTGTGTCATATCTGTGATTTATTTACAATTTAACTTTTTGTATAATTTCTTAAAATTTTTAGTTTATTTTTTT
>NW_024582544.1:539969-543440 GCF_018398535.1 Haplochromis burtoni
AAACAAAAAAAAAATCTCCCTGTCGACTTCATCCTCTCTGTGTCATTGTCAGTACTTTTAGTTTAACACTTATTAGGAAGCTTTTATTGCACTTGCACTACCATAACATGTTGCAGTCAACTCCACTTACATCATTTCAGTTCAACCTTTTATATTTAACTTCCAAAGTTGGGAAAGTGATGTTTAAGTCGAACTTGATGTTGATTGAGACACAAGAATAATTGCTCAGGCACTTCTTCAAAGTGAGTAAAACAGCTTTTAAATTTAACACTAGTATCACAGCAGGTCTCTGTAACAAAAAAGAAAAATAAAGAGACCATTGTTTTGGAGCTGGAAAAAAGATTAATTATTAACATATCTTGTTGGCATTTACCGTTGAGGGGTCAAAGCTACTTCTTTATCTACATTTTGTAAAAGCGGCTGAATGATTATGTAATGTAACGCTGGTTCATGCAGGCTCTGACCTTGGGTTATATCTGAAGGAACAGCTGCTGGTGCAGTGTCCTGGTTATTGAATTAAAACACAGGAAAGCCCTGCTCGAACAGAGGTCCGATTCCACTTTCTCTCTCTTTATTTTCATGAACCCAGTCACCCTGTCTGTCCTCTGTCTCTACTGGTCCACCAAGGAGAGGATAATACCGATTTAACCCCTAACACAACAACATTAGCCTCTTAGCTCTACACTGCTAAAGCCGTTAGCCAGCCCCCGCTTTACAGCTAGCCAAGTATGCACGCAGCATGGGGCTGACAGGTTTACTAGCTGCAGGGATTTAGCTGTGCATGATGAAATACTGCAGGTGGTGGGCAGAATGTCTCTGGTGAACATCTAACAGCGAGCCTGTGATGAATAGAAAATTACAAAAATTAAGAGAAAAGGAAAGACTACACTCCAAATCCATTTCTGACTTGTGGGTGGAGGAGTGATAGGATGAACTTGGAGTAAATTTGTACTGGGGTTTAAGAAAAAGCTTATATAACTTAGGATAATTAAAGTTGACTTAATTTGAAAACTTATATATACTAACATATATATATATATAAGCGAGTACGTTTTCAAATTAAGTCAACTTTAATTATCCTATGTCTATCAGCATTGGCATTAACACAGTACAGAGTTGATCTGTGGAGAAACAACTTGATATATTTATTTATATTAAAGTATAACAGCAGTAACCAGTTGGTTTAACAATGTTTTGATGCAGCTTTGATTAACCAGGGCTGTAGCACTGATGGGCAACCACACCCTTCCCTCTTTCAGTGATGGGAGGTTGGAAATGAACAAGGTACAAAGCAAGCAGATGGCAGCTGAGCAAAGCAGCACTGTTTCTGGAATACCTTAATGTCAAAAACAAGCAGTCGTATGTCGCCTTTGTCAAAGTAAAACGATATAACCACTTGACTGAAGTGCTGCCTAACCGTTTTCTCCATAGGCGTGGCATTGTGTGACACTCATTTCAGAGACATTTAAAACATTTTAAAACACTACAATTTTGTTATCAAATTGTTTTAAATTTAATGAAAGTTTTTTTAAGCAACAATATATATGGCCAAAGTTTAAACATGTCCATTTGATTGTGCTCAGTTCTAAATGTTTTCTGAGGCTTTTCTGCTTTTATATTTTCCAAGTGTAATCAACTAATAAATTGATCATCAAGAACATCCCTAATATTTACCATAAGCTCTCCAGAAAAATGGCTCCAACTACCCTGTTGATTCCAGAGTAGTGCTGTCTCTCTCATTTTGGATATTTGTTTGAGGACATTTTCTCCAAATGGACCTCCTTAAATGTTAACTGAAGACCTATGCTCTACATTATTCAGATTTATTCCCAGTGACGATTCCCTCCACTGACTAGACAGAGTACAACAACACTGACTTGTAATAAGGCAGTAGTCCATTGCATGCTCTGGAGATACTCTGCAAATTTAGGACCAGCCTGGTCAGGCAGTCCAAAGCAATAGATTTTGAGTTTCACATGGCAAAATATTCAAAGGGAAACTTATAAATTATATTATTTGATAGTTAATTTAAGAAACGATACTAAATCTGTGGGAAACACTGAAATTGATGTGAAATTAATTTCTAACATCTAATAGCATGAGGTAACCTCTTGTGCCTGGGTATATGCATGTTTTGTACTGTATGGTTGTTGAATTGTGTTGCTGCAAATCTCTGATCATTTTTGGGTTCACATATGCTTACCCAGGTTTATTAGCGTTCATATAAATTTAATCTGGTCAAACTGACATTTCTTTCCCATAGATTATGTTAAAATTTGCTTGAATTTCAAAGTAGAAATTATGACCAATGTGCTGAAGTCAAATCTAGTCTTTCTTTTATACTGCCTACAAATCTTGGTAATCCGTACTAATTAAACTTTGACTCCTTTTTAAAGTTGAGCAGACACTAAGCGTCATCCTGGACAAGAACGTCAAGCTACAAACCAAGAATGCGTACCATAAAAAGCACATCCCGCTGCTTGTATTTCAGTCTGTGCAGCTCTTGGAGGCCTCTTCTTGTTCCCCTGCCACCTCTCGGCTAAACCTAAAATTCTGCCTGGCTTTGTTGTGACTGCCAGGAATGTCACAGTCGGTTGCAGACAAAATATTCCAGCACTGGTTCTGCAGCAGGCAGGGCTGAAGAGACCGCAGGCAGCCAGAGTATCAGGGTCCACTGCAGCTTGATACTAAGAGGTTTCGAGAAGTGGTTGCTAAATTAGGGTCCCAGGACCCACAAGGGTCACTGATGATGTCCAGCGGGTTCCCCGAGACAGCTGCCGATGAAACAACTGTCTACTCTCATCTGGCTGGACAGCTATTTTTACATTTTAACTCTACTACATTTCTGGAGTGTTAGTTGAAAATGCAAATGGAAATGTTAGTGGTATTTACTGTTACTCCAAAATGCCATTTGGGTCTTTTTTCAGTTTAAATCCAAATAAGAAATTGTCCATTTCTAAAACATCAAAAGAGATGCACCTATTGAAGCTCCCAAAACCTTTCCAAGAGTGGCAAATTTAATTAAACAAAATGGTAACTCTTTACACTGCTGTTGTTAAGCACATGGGAATATCACAGCGTAGAAATATGAGCCATCTGTGTGAAAGATCCTTGATTTGGAAGCTTTCTGGTTTCCATTCGTAGTCCACTTTCAGTCCAAATTGAAATGAATTACGTGGAAAACAAGGGGAACTGCATTTGACGAAATATAACATGGAAACAACAGCCCTTTGTATGCTGATTTAGCTTTTAATTAGCTTTTTACATTTATCTATCTGCTTACAAAACCAATGAGCAACATCTGGAACAGGAAATCAAGCACTGGGTAGCTGTTGTTTGCTATGTGTTTACATTTTCTTTCCTGATTTCACCAGATGTCCTGAAATATTGACTGTTTCCCCTCACATACAAATTCAGCAGATTAGCCAAAAGATTTCTTGACTGGTCAACTGGTAATGGGTATCTACAGTT
>NW_024582544.1:543460-554715 GCF_018398535.1 Haplochromis burtoni
AAAAAAAAAAGCTCTGATAGTTAAAACTCAAGGTACTCTTAGTAAATGTTTGTGTTTATATAAGAATCTATTTTTATATATGAGTAAATATTTGTCTACAGTTTTTTTTTAAAGAAAATCCTAAATAAAATATTGACCTGGTTGCAGGGCTTGAATTTCAGTTCTGAATTGCAATATCAACATACCTGCAAATCTAGCAGGTACAACAACTGGCAATAAGTGCTGCAGAGGTAGACTAAAAATCTCCCTTAGATGTGAATGAAACTCTTGCCAATGTACACAGATAGAATAGAAAAGAACAGAACAGAAATATCCTTCACTGTTCCTCATTGGGATAATTCAGGTGTTCCAACAGAAAAGTGGCAGACAGATGGAGCAGGTTCAAACGTGCAAACTCCAAGCTATTCAGTTAGCTAAAATGCAAATTAATCAATGAGGAAACACCTCAGCAAAAAACGACTGACTCTGGAACGATTAGTTCAAACGTAAGTCCCACTGAAGCCAACGTTTACGATGTGAATCCTCAAGAACATTATATAGGTAACGCCAAGGTGAACAATTAGTCCAAACATACATTTCTTGGTTAAGTGGCTTATAATATGTTTATGTAAATACCGTTTAAAAAAAGCTGTTCAACTTGTGACGAGTGCTGAGGTGGTGACGTGATGGGACAGAGGGGATCAAGAAAAAAAGGAAAAAAAAAAAAAGAAGAAAAAATAAAGACAGAAAAAAGGATGACAAGAACAATGTGAGGTAAGAATAGGACATACTGTACTTCCAATCGGTAGTATCCCTCCCCTAAAGTCTATAAATAAGATTAAAGGAAACATTTAAAGGGGAATTCCCCCAACGTTGAAACCTAAATTTAATCCCTGAGTTGTTTTAAAATCAGTGTTAGGTTTGGTGTCTGATAATTACTATACATCTTCACTTCTTTTAATCAAACAGCTTTCATACCTGCTTTAAGCTCTGCCCAAAGAGTGGAAACTGTACGTAACCCCCACTGGCACTGACACAGTAAACTCTATTCACACAGCCTAAGCTCTCCTTGTAGAGAACACATATACATACATACATACATACATAGACAGACACACAAACACACACTGTTATCCTATCTACGGTACTTAGTCAACCGGGCAGCATTAATAGGTATAGAATTACCTCGGTGTGTGTAGTCACCTGCCATTAGCATCTAATCCTACCACGGTAATCCTGACTTGCTCTACTGACCAACACAAAGAAATGATGCAGCGAGAGAGAGGAGAGATAGACGTGACATCTCAGGAAAGTGAGTATACTGCCCTGGTGACCTTCCTAGAGTCAAGGATTAACTCAGCCACTCATTCAACTAGTCAGCCAACCACTGAATTCATTGGTTCATTCATTCAATCAGCCAGACAGAGATATAACATGAGGTTCAGATACCAGTGAAAAGCACAATTACTGGTGCAACATACTAACGTCAATGGGATTATCAAAGTAACAAAGCCATGTCAGAAATACTGAAAGAGGTTATGCTTCAGTGCCAAAACTATTTTGTAATCAACCCCTCCTGAAACCCTATGCCACAACTTCCCCAGAAATTAGACTACATGTCACCTCAGTGAAACCCACAATAACTGCGATTGCGTTTCCTACCTCCTATGCATTTCCAAAGATACCGCCAATATTTGAATTGAGTGGAAGAGGCCAAACTCAGCACCAAGTATTGTTTTGGTGGCAAAATTGCAGAGCAATGTACACACACCACATACATAAGTATAAATAAGTATAAATGATGCTTCAACACAAAAGTGTAAATTAACCATAATGCTACCCTAAGCTATGCGAACAGTTAGTGTTTCAATTACACTTTCTGCACTTGCAAGTTCACTACAGTCTGCTCGAGTCTGACAGACCTGTGAGTCTTTGAGGTTTTGTTCGTTTTTTGCCGCAAGAATTCGGCAACAGAGATTTTACGTTACACTGCATGAACTATGCATTCTGTCCATGTGGTGGACTTCCAAGAAGTATAAGAACAGAGTATAATAACAGGAATGACTATTTGGCCGTCATGTCTCCAGCTCTCCGAGAAAGTACAATCAAGGCATCAAGTAGTCTGAGACGTTCCCAAAACAGTCTGGAAAAATAGCTAATACTTGCTAATACTTCTGCAGTGCACAGCAAAAGTGCTAGAACAACAAGAGATTAAGAAGAACAGAAGCATATATGCATATGCATATATATGTATATATATTGCTTGGTTTATTTACTATGTATTGTCTACTTAATAATTCAAGGAGTACTTAAAATAATCTTTAAGCTTTTCTTCTGCGCTGTGTAGCATTTTCCATTGAATTTCTTTCTGTCCATGTAACTGCATTTTGCTGCTGTACAAATATAGTTAAGTACTTTAGGTCTAACTTGCACTTGTGCAGCCATGCGTGCAGCTCACTGCATAGTTTGTGTGTGTGCTTTTTATGCTCCATCTTTTAGAAAACACAAATAAACCGATAAGAGTTTGTGTAGATGTGGGTATTACTGACAGACAGGAGCTGTTATTTTCCAGGACAAGCAGGTTTCACATGAGCTTCAGTGAACAAGCTTAACCTAATGAAAGGATGATATTAAGGCTAAACCTCACTTGTATCCATCAGTCAACATGCAAAAAAAAAAAAAAGCCATTAATTTATATAGGCAAAAAAGACTAATAAAAAAAAAAAAAGAGATTTTATTGAAGAGGCTTTGACCATCCTCCAAAGGAAAATCAGACAGCTGTAATAAAAAATATTTTTAAGATGTTAAAAAAAAAATTAAAGTTTTTCTATTTGAGTTTCATTTTGATGAAATGGTAAGGTGACACAGACTCATCAGTTCAAATGTGGACTAATCATACTTGCATCCATATTCACTCCCTAAAAGGGCAGTTCTGTACAGGGAAAAACCCTATGTTTACCCTAGTGAAATGGATTAACAGGCATTGTTTGGTTTCCATCTTTCACATAGGAAGCTGAATCAACCAATTGTCTTGCTTCACCAGCAGGACCGAACAAAGCATTGCTGCAAACTGCCCAAACAACCCACAGTTACCTATGACCTCAGTGTCTTTGAGTACACCTAGAAGAGGTGCCACTTTCACCAAGTCGCAGATTATCATATAAGAATGCAGAATGGTCTGTTTAAATGTTAACTTAATCATCAGAAACTAATCACTGTTTGAGTAAAGCATCAATCTACTTAAAAAAAACAAAAAACATCTGGTCACCTAATGCAAGCCTTCCCATCTTTTACTTCTAATTCCACAGTTTTATTAGTGGAAAAATCCACTCTTGACATGTGTGGGTCTATTGATACACACCTTCTCATAAATCACTGAGTGTCACACCGTGGAAAAGTTATTTGCTAAAACAATATGATGGCTGAAATTCCACAGAAACCAGTTTGAAAGCGAAACCTGGCGATTACGCACCACTAAGATGTGTAAGTTTTACCTTCATTTCATCTTCATTTCATTAACAGAAAACATTGTTGTAGGCTTTTTGGTTGCATTTCATTCTCAGTATCTCACTGACCTACTGGATAATGCACACAATGTTCTAATGAGCTCTTACTCTGAGCGTAATTATTTTTGTTTGTTTTATATTGTTCAATAAATCTCCAAAAATCTGTTGGATGCATGTTTAAACTTATCTAGAAAACCCAGATATACATTTTGAGTTAGACTGACCCATTTGTGAAAATTTTATACTAAAACAGCTAAAAGAAATTTTTCAAAAAAGAATTTTTGTGTTTTTCAGGTTTGAAAAATGTATCTATGCTCAATTCTTAACCTAAAAATGTAAAACTGTATTGTATTATTTATTAGAAATACAAATGGCTAAATGCTCACTTGTAGCACATTCTTACATGATTGAACTTCTGACAAAAAATGAAAAAAAAAACAAAAAAAAAAAAACAACTCCACTATGTTTATAAGAAACCGCTGAGCGACCACAGTCCCCACAGGTTGAAGATGGAAAAGTTACCAGCATCACAAAGGGGGCAAATTTCACTGTCTGGCGGGTTGACTGTGCGTTTTTCCCTGGTAGCTGAGACAGTCGCTGGGTGAGGATTTTAGTCAAAATAGTGCAATTTATGCAGTCTATGCAACACAAACTGTTTAATAAATTACATTTTTCGGGCATGAAAATACTTGCAGACGGTGAAGTTAGGAAATTTTGAAGAGTCCAGTTGTTCTTGATTGCAATATTGCTTGGCTTCTTTTTGGACACAGCCTTTTCCTTCTGGAAAATTCAATCTGAGTTTGCAGCTAAATAAATGACATTTTAATTGCTTGAACAATTGATATCTCTGTGTGTTCTTTATAAAGAACTTGTCCCGTTTATAAATATCAACTGAACCACAGGTTTCCAAAGTAGTATGTCAAAAAGTAATCTGGCAAATCATCTGTCGATACAAAAATCAGTAGCAATAATCCGAAAGCTCACAAACTATAAAGTCCCAGGGGCAGCAGATGTTCACACCTTGGGAGATCTGCATGGTAACAACAGTGCAAGTGACGGATCGTCAAAGCCATCAGTCATGGAGGTTGAGAGACCTTGAGTAATTTGGAGAAAAATGCACCCTTCAATAATCCCACCCACATAAACCTTTAGAGTTTTACTTTCTATCAATTTGTCTTGCTGGCCACAGCCTTTCCTAGTCTTCTTGACTGGAGCCGAACTAAGATGTGAGTGAGCTTTAATTGAAGAGCAAAAACACAAAACTGTAAAGAAAGAAATGGAATGTGCTTGATTTTTTTTCTTTAAATAAAAGACTGATTCATAGCAAGCTATTGGAAATAAAAGACCATCATTCACTGGCACAACCCTATTTTGGTCGCACTTTTAAGGCACAGGAATATCAGTGTTTGTTTTTGAGATTGTTCATTCAATAATGGAAGGGTATGGCGATACTAAAAGAATTTTTTTTTTAAATAAACTAGAACATAACCACAAAGTTTTCTCATCTGGGATAAAGCACAGCTGAAGCTTAGAAGTTAACTTAATAATTACTACGTTAGCTTAAATATATATATTTGGAAATATAAACTAGACATTTTGTCCACTGGCCTGCCAATTATGTCGGAGGCAGTCGGCGCACTCAAAGGAACTGTGCTGAAGGCATCAGAAAGCAAAGGGGAGAGAGGGTGAGACTGTTCAAACAGCACATTGATAGTTTGTTTGACGTTATGTTTGAGTAACACTGGTTGACTCAAAGACAGAAGACTAAAAAGGAGTGGGGGTTGATGGAAGGATGTGTCAACGCAGAGTTAATGGTTTGTTCTATAAAGTCTACGTGGTCCACACTCGGCAGTCTGATCTTTTATCTGAATTTCTTTTTCATAAGAAAATGGCAGGGGAAAAGGGACTTTCTCTTCTTGTATTATACATTCCTTGATGTCACGCAAATATTTTTTCTTTCAGTTTGCTCCCGTACACTTTGTTGTTCTCTCCTATGTTTTCTTGATTTTTTTCTTTGGACTGCATCTTTCCCTACTTTCTTCATATAACATTTGTAATACCATAAAGTTGCTCACGTAGTTTGCTATATTTAAGAGCCAAAAAGGTTACTCCTTAGGGTCCACAAACACCCGCCAGGCTCAGTCAGTTGATTCCAGACTAAAAATATTATGCTGAACCGTTAGAAGTACAATAGGAACTAAAAGAGATGAGAGATAATATTTCTCTATCCATGTGCTTCCTCTTCATTTATACAACAGTGGCCATTTTGCATCAGACACTTCATCTCAACATTGAATTTTCATATCAACATTGAATTTTCATATCAGGTAAGCTGTGACTCCAAGATATAGCACTTCTATTTTTCCATCTCTCCAACACAGTCCATGGCCAGTTTCTTTGTGCAGAATGTATCACTCTCATTTTGGAAATGTAGAAATGTAGTGTTCTGCTTCATCCCCAAAGAATATCCTGGTTCACAGTCAGTCATACTCCAACTCTCCTCTCCATAACTGAAAAAGTTGGTACTAGATATGTCCTGGTTAGATCAATCAAACCAGGACCCATAAGGCTGCAGAGCAGAATAAGGACAACCATCTGCTTTCCAAAATGCGAAAGACTAAACCTAACCTCCCTTTGTGTATGGCTTCTTTTACCACAGGCGAAGTCTAATGAGAATGAGAATAAAGAGTCTAAAGAGTTCTTTAATTTTGGTGAGATGAGACCCTAAGCAGGCTGCTTTTGCTCAGATGATAACATAGCAGATCAAAATATAATTGTTGCTGTCCCCATTCAGCCCTGTTTAGTAAATGGTAAATGTACTTTTTTTAAATTGCTAATTATAGATTTACAGAAAAGGATGAAATCCCCAGGCTCAAGAAGTCTGTTATCTACCACTTTATGAGTCAGCTTTGGTTGATATCATAGGCGTTTGTTGCAGCTGCCCTGCAACAAACAGAACATAAAACTGTGGAAAAACATTGTAGTACTTTAAACTCTTTACTATATTATTTTAGGCCCATTAGTTGATGTACTTGTAGTTTCTTTTAACTCTAGTTACAGAAATTCATTAATGCATTGTAGACAGACTGAACAGATGCCTGGAATGTTTTCTGAATATGTGGCTCCTTGTAGTTTCATGTTGAAATGCTCAATATTTCATCACTTCATGTTCTCAAACCAGCAGTTAAGTAATTTTCTTGGCTCTTTCCTTAATCTTCAGTTGTCGTTTTCCAAAGTGCTGACAGGGGTTCCCGTTAGGGTGGAGAAGAGGAAGTAAAGGACAGCAGATCTCCATGTGACCATTTCTTTGCATATGATTTGAGTATCTCTTTCTCTTCAGTCTTGCCACTTAATCTCCTTCTGATTAGGCATCCATTTCTCCACATCTCATAAAAAAACATTAAGCATTACAGAGCTACAAAAACAAAAATGATGAAAATTTCCAGTTCTTGAAAGAAACTTTCAACTGTTTTCCTGCAACTAATTAAAGGTTCTGCATCAAGAACTACCAAATAAGTATGTAATGACTACTGTTCATAGGTAATGTATGTAATGATATCCAGGTGTTTGTAAGTTAAATCCAACACCCTCTTTTAAGCTGAACTCCATGCACAGTCAAGTCTGTTGCTGTATCGTGATTCACCAGCTGGATCCTCGTGAGGTTGCGTTTCCGCACGTTAGAACAGATCAGCCTGATCTGAAAGGTTGCAGTAAAATCTGAGAAATGTAGTCTGTTTAAATGAATAAGACGGGCATGATCAGTTTGTCTTCACAGGACTTTTCCTGCTCAAATTTGCCTTCAGGGGTGATTGTATGCTTAAGCATTATTGGTTCGAATATAGTTAAGGCAATGAGGCTAGGTTAGTTTACTCAGGGTTTAAACCAGTGTATTGCAAGCTCAGCAGCCTACATGACCTAAGGTGACCTTCCACAGAGCCTAATAATCTTTCTTTTTTTTTTTAAATAGAAAAGTTATGAACTTATTATCTTACTGCTGCCTTTAACCATTTTACACATAAAACAAAACAGGAAGTTTGATAAAGAGATAATAAATAAGGTTAATGTCATACCTTAATACTGCAGCTAATATCTGTCCACTTGTAAGTTCAGTAATTAAGAAATACAATACGCTAGGCCAGAATGTTTAACACATCTTAGTGCCTCATAAAGGACAGCTTGAACAGAAGTAGACCACATGAATAAAAGCCCTGGATAATAACATTAAAACCTTTTTATTAAGGTGTATGTTTATTATTTTTAGTCAATATTTTCAATGTTGTTCATTTGTTCAGTTATTTATTAACTTCAATATCATATAATTACTGAAATTTACTTAACTTTTAAATTACATGTATATTTACAGTTTTAAAAAAACCTCTTGATAAAATTAAAGGAGATAAAAGACAGACGGGGGAAAGAGAGGTCTAGACTGCTCACAGGGATTTGCATGGTAGCCATGAAGACAGCAACAAAGAGCATACACCCAACCAACACTTCAGTCATGTGCTGACAAAATTAGAACAGGTAATCCTCAAGACAAAGTCAGCTGCAGACAACCTTTCTGACATTTTAGCTGAACTAGAACAGGGCACAACTGTAAAGGGATATTAAAAGAAAACATAAAAAGTATTATTTTTTTTATCCTGATTATCTAGTTTTCATAATTGATGAAAGACCAAATTGTTCATGAAATTAAAATCTTATCAATTCCCCAGCTCAACACGCAGTTAGACATTTCTTAGTCCTGAAAAATACACTGGTTTTTGGCAAAGAAGGAAACTTGACACTACATTTAGCTTCAATTAGCTAGCTTATTCTCACACTGGCACAATAAAACATCATTTTACCCTTGTTCTCAGGAAACTAGCACTCTTTAATGTGTGCAGTTTGTTCATTTTCTCCTTACAGCTCCATTAAGTAATATCTGGAAAAGTTCAGAGCTGCAATGAACTCTGCACACTAATCAATCATATGCTCAGAAGAAAAATCATAACAGTGTAAAGCTGGTGAGCACTAAGCTTTTCTCAGCAGGATTTTACTGTTTTTTAATGCGCTAGAGGGCAGCTTACTGATGACAATGATCGATTTAAAAGCACCTGAATGCATGTAGCTTTACTTTGTTTGATCATTTTATCCAGGGAGGAGGCTCAGGTCTTTGTTCATTGTCTCAACTTTAAAACATCACCTGAGGCACATCTCTTCTTTCATTTACTTTTTTCTTTTTCTTCTTTGTCTTCTGTTTTCCTAATTATCCATTTCTCAACCTGTTATTTCTAATGTCCCTCCTTCAGTTCTGTATTTGCTCTCATTTTAATTATTCTTTCTCCTTCCCTCACAACATAAACACACAGATGACACACCTTTACATGTGAGTTTGTTTGGCCAGTTCTGAAGAAACGCATGCTCATTAAGAGTGTGTGTCCTCGCCCACATTCACCTGAGGCTGCCTATAATCCTGTCAACAACACTAAGACTTCCCTGAAATCAGCCGCTCCCACACACACTAAACTATGAGGAACCATAAACGTTATATGAGCAATGTGACAAATGCAGTGTGACGTCACCAATAAAGACGGGGGGGATACAGTCAGAGCATGAAAACAGAAGTACCAAGGATGTCAGGATGGAAGGATGGATGTGAGCAAAAACAGATGAGTGTGGGAGGTCGATGACTCATAACGCCACTCCTGATATAGCCGAGACAGAAATCAATAATCCGTCTGTCTCTCTCCAGGAGAACTCAAAGGTCTAATGAAGCTGCAGCAGCATGGATTTTCTTCTGATAGGTAACATGTCTTTGCATCAAAGAGGAAGTTGGAGGAGAATATAATAATGAGATGATGAGTTGAGATTAAAACACAGCTGACCACTTGTAAGCTCTATAAGATAATTAATTATCTTATAGAGCTGTGGACTGGAGCCTCAATTTAAGACGGCACAGAAAGTCTGCTCGCTAAGGAGTCTTAAGTGAATGAACACTGAGAGCCTCTTTAGCTCTTGGACGCATTTCCACACATGCTGTTAAGACAGTCCGTGTGTTAACTGATGATGTAAACATTCTGCCGAGCTCTGTCAGACACAAGTTCGCAAAACTATTCAACAGTTATTCTCGGACTCTCCAGCTTTTTTACTCGTGCTATTAGAACACTTCAGAAAATATTCCCCCTTCGTCAGACTAAAATTTCTAAGTGAGCATTAAACTTAGGATCGGGACTTTACTGATACCAAATAATCCAAACGACAAGGAAACACTTGAACTATTAATCTTATATCATCTCAGATGATTTCTTGGCTAAAGTTTGATCTATTTTTTTTCCTTTCTTTTCTATGATGCCAATTATCACTGTCCATCAAGGAACCTCAACATGGACATTTACTCAGAAAAAAAAAATTACCCTCATCCTCCATTTCCCCTGTGCTGATTTTTTTATGTTAGCCTGACCATAACTTGCTCGACCTCGAATCCCCCCCCCAAATCTATGGATGTCACCTAAACACCTAAAGAACATACACTGTTTATTTTATTGGAGGTGAGAGAGAAAGACACTTTAACTCTCAGCAGCATCTCAGTGTTCGTTTACCAATGGGAACTGAAGGAGCATTCGGATCTAAAAGTTCATTATGCTTGATTCAGCATTGTAATAATGTGGGGAAAACGCACAATCCAACACATTTTTGAGATGATGGTGAAACATCAACCACATATTTCACTGCAATCCATAGTCCATTTAAATTAGGCAACATCCGGTCCTGGGTGTGGGTGTGCATGTTAGTCAAAGCTTCCAATGCTGCAGCCCTTGCTCTCTCTCTCTTAATTTTAAACGATGATGGCCAAATGTAAAGCAGATAACAATGCCACTACCTAGCACAGTTAAGCTGTATTTAAATATAGAAATTAAATTGCAAGTTTGTGCTGTGCAATTTTTTAACTCAAACTTTCATGACACCCTTTCCTTTGACCTCCACAGAATAGCAAAAGCAAAGTTAACACCCTGGCAGACAAATTTAATTAAGCTCATATTCATTTATTTTCTCGTTTTCATAAAAATTATAAATAAACTTCAAGGAAATCCACTTAAATGCAATGAAGAGTTCAATCAATCCACAATTTCTCCAAAGTCAGTGAGTAATTAATATCAATCAAATAATCCATAACCCAATATTTCGCAAAATAATTGTGTTTAAGATTTTTGCTGTAAGAAAGAAGAATAAGTGTAAGAATAACCACTCCACTGGAGCAACGCATAACCACATCAGGACATGTGTGGACAATAGCTTGGAAGAAAAGAGGGCTGTTGGTGCTATTATGATTCACTCTGCTGGGCTATGTCATGACACACCCATCACCTTTTTCTGAGGAGTCCATGGGGGGAAAAAATGAAGTTATATTTACCATTAATATCTACTTAATAATCCAGACTGTAACTAGATTAACTGAACTGGTTTCTCCTTTCCATTATGTAATTTTTTTCCGGGCCACCATGAGTTGAAACACTGTCACTTTTTTTCCTAGCCGTCCAATGGGGAGAGGAAATGCAGGACTACTACTGCACCAATCAACTCTTAAGTCCCATTTGTACAAGTGCCGAAGAGGGAGAGAAGTTTCGTCTAAACACATAAGTGAGATGTGCTAACATTAAATGACAACAGCATCCAGTATAAAACTCTCACACAGAGCTGAATTGACACTAGTGTAAATAAATTAGGTAAATAATGTAAATACTAGGGGTGCAACGATATTCGTATCGATATTGAACCGTTCGATACAGT